>NC_048298.1:239411019-239576019 GCF_013100865.1 Trachemys scripta elegans
ATGCATCCGAAGAAGTGGGCTGTAGTCCACGAAAGCTTATGCTCTAATAAATTTGTTAGTCTCTAAGGTGCCACAAGTACTCAAGTACTCAAGTACACAAGTACCTGTTCTTCTTTCTACATAATACTGTTTGTTGTTTATAAGGTGTTGACATGTAATTTTCTTGCTTTTGTATATGTTTAACTGCTTAGTTTCAGCATTGTGTTCAAAGTAATGTCAGTGCTTCAACGACACACCGCTGCCTTCCAATGCTGCATAAACTGTAGAAGGGCACAATAGTTAAGGGGTTAATAAATTTGCTAGAGTTATTAACTAAACAAAACTTGTTTTCTGTTTTTAAGTATAAGCAGCAACCACATGAAATCCAGCTGTTTTCATATAATCCTATACTTTGCTTTTAGTAAGTGTGTGGAAATGTATAGTTGCTACAGGCTTTACGGTACCAATTTACTCCTTTGTTTCACTGTGGTTTAAATTATTGCTGCTATATCTAGTTTAATTTCTTGGCTATGTAATTTTACGATATTTTTCTGAGAAGTAGGCAGCGATGGGATTTTATGGAACCATAGGACACTGTTAAAAATAACTTCTAACTAGCTGGCAAGTCATTTGTGGGGCTTGGGAAGATCTGAGCTGGGCTCCAAAGTGACTGTTAACTTCTTCTCTTTTAAGTTGAGCCTGTAATTATTTTTCCCCTTTGGGTGCACACTTGCATATCTTTACAAGAAGGGCACTGTTAGATTCTATCCTGCCATAAAACCTGATTACAAGACCTCATCCGTTACTGACCTCAAATGAACTCCAAGGAGAGGGAACAATAATAAAGCAAAAACTAGAAAACAGTGTGAAGCTTTTGTAAGATCTTATATAACTGAATCGGGGCTATATCTGGAGCTTGCCTTTGGTTTTAATTATAGATTTAAGGGTGCACTTATCAGGCAGTGTGCCATCTTCTTGCCCCCTTCCCTTCATTCTGGATTTGTTTTGTATAATGAACAGACACTACGAAAAGGGTTGTTTTTTCCCTTTTCTTTTTTAAAAAAAAAAATTGTTAGTGGGATTCTTAATTATTGATAACTTTGTGTATAACTCTTGTCCTGGACTTCAGTCGAGTTATTCCAAATGGTTTAGAATGTCATTTGTGGAATCTCAAAGAAAATATTCATTGGCCCAGATTTTTAAAGCTATTTAAGCATTGTTTCGTTCAGCGTCATAACGCCTAACTGATTTAGGAGACTAAATCTCATTCTCAAACAGAGTTAGGCAGTTAGGAGTCTAAATTTCGTCAGCAGGTGATAGAATCTGTTAGGTGTTCGAATTATAGAATGTCAGGGCTGGAAGGGACCTCAGGAGGTCATCTAGTCCAACCCCCTGCTCAAAGCAGGACCAATCCCCAGACGGATTTTTGCCTCAGATCCCTAAATGGCCCCCTCAAGGACTGAACTCACAAAGCTGAGCACAGCAGTGCTTAAATACCTTTAAAAATCGGGACCAAATTTACCTCAGAACTCAGAATGCATTTCATCTCATTGGGTGGGGTGAACCTGTGAACAGGAAATCTCTTGTATTTCCTTTTGAACAGTGAAGTGTGAAACAAATATGTACAGCACAGACCACATTCTTTTCTCACTTATAGCTTTTTCACGGAAGACATAAAAGTTGCATTCATCAAGGCAAAGCTAAGCCAAGTCAGGGAGAATGCTCTTTTGAGGGCCATCTGAAATGTTATGAATGAGAAGCAGGGATTTGGGACTTTAGAGCTTGACTAATTAATAAGAGTGAAAATTAAGAACATATCTGATGTAGCTGATGCTGGAATATTGTTTTCTTTTGTTATTCTTTAACATGAATGATTCAATTACCCCTGCCCGCCTGCCCCTTCATTCATATTCTACTTCTGCTGCTGCCTGCAACATCAACATTTGCAGCTTACCAGGTAAAGCAGCTTCCAAAAGAGATATCCGAACTGAACTGTAGGACTCTGATACATACATCTAGCACTGTGCTAAAGAATGAACTTCACTAGTATATCTTCCAGGACCCTCTAGCCAAGAAAGCAGGATTTCCAAATCCACTTCTAACATCAGTGTCTGGTGCCCTCAATAGCTTGCAAGGGTGTTAGTTACAGTAACATTTTGGAGTGTCCTGTTTGTTCCTTCACCTTTGGTCCAGTACTCAAGCCATTACTCTTATTCCCACTCAGCCTCAGCAGGCTTTTTCTCTCTCATGAATGTGTGGCAGTATTTAACTTCACCATAAAAGTCCCCACAAAGTAAATTAGGTTAGCTTAATTAAATGCAGGTATATGAGGTATAATTGCCAATTAATATTCATAGATTTTTAAGGCCAGCAGGGACCGTTGGGTCATCTAGTCTGACCACCTGTAAAACTCCAGTCATAGAATTTCACCCAGTTACCCTGGCATTGAGTAACTTGTAATATTGCCAAACAGGACAGAGGAACTTTGGGAAGGCGATGGGGGTGACTTCCTACTGTATCACACCAATTCTACAACAGTGTAACACCTTGAAATCAATGGGGTTAGACTGGCATGAAACTGCTTTTGTGCAGTGGAGAATCAAGCTTCTTATTTTTAAAACTCCATGTATGATTTCCCCCCCACCAAACTTCACAGAGATGTTTGCTTTTGGAGAAACTGCTGGAGGGACTGGCCCTCTTTGTAAAATTATTGCCAGGCAGACTTTCAGTTACAAAGTATTACAGGACACTATATTAAAAGCTTCTCTAGGATGAAGCCCTGGTCGACGTGGGTATATTTCCCCTTAAACAAGTCTGTCTCTTGTTCAGCCTTGCTCACAATTCTCATTCAGTGTAGCTTTATCCAGTTTTTCTGTCTTTCTCCTAAGAGATGACTCAGTGCTTTTCACAAAGCAGGGCCTTTGTCTCTCCAAAACTACACCATTTTCCCAGCCAATTCCTTACATCACCTGCTCAAACCAGATTTGGAGTGAGTCATATTTCTCCTCCAAATACACGACATGTTCACACAATGTGCCATCTCCAATCTAATGGCCATTCATTGAAACTTGTATGTAGGGTCATTACCATGTTTTGTTCCACTCAGATGCACAACATCCATCTGTAGAGCCCGGTCTCTGTCTGTCTGGGTATTTATCACTGGGGTCTCCACATGCCTTAAAAGTGAACAGAGATTATCTCTGGTTCTTTCCCTTCCATCCTCTCAGTTTTATTTGCTATTTATTGTTGATTCTGGACAAGCTAAGTCAAACAAGTGACCTTTGCATTTTGTTCCAAATGTGGTGAGGTTGATTTTCATTCTAATCTCTTACAGAAGCAAGGTCCGTACTCCTGGGCCAGCTGCTGAGAGAATTTTATGTCCCATGCTCCCAAATCTGATGTTTCTGTCATTCACAAGGGACATAGGGAGATCTCAATTGTAGAAAAAGAGGTGGTCTTTTAGGTAGGCTGGGGCAGTCCCCTGTGGGGCTTTGAATATCAGGATCAAATAAATGACTTTGCATTTGATTCTGTGTTCAGTCAGGAGGCGGTAAGAGACATGCAGTGTGTACTTGGTGGCCTATGTCGCTAAGTAGGCAGGCTGCAATATTGTGATCCATATGGAGCTTATTCATTTTAGGCTTTTGTTCCTCTGCTTTGTCTGAATTCAACTTCAGCAAACTGCCCTGCATCCAGGTGCCAATGTCATCCAGGCAGTGGAGTGGATTGGGGAGGGTGCTCTTTGTGTTTCAGGTATAAAGGAGATGTAGAGCTGTGGGTCAACTAAATATTGGTGCCATTTGAGGCCATATTACCTCATAGTCTCCTCCATCAGATTCTCATAGATGTTGATTGAGATGGGAGAAGAGAGTCAGAGGTGGAAGACCTGTTGCTATAATGGCCCTCTTGGAAGGAGGATGCACTTTACTTTAGGTGCCCAATACACTACCTCTGCTTCTGCCCAAAACAAATTAATCATTAAACAAATTTCAATCAAGGGACCCAAATTTATCTTATTTTGTGTGTGAATATTTGCAAACAAAACTTTGAACACAAGAATGTTTGCAGACAAGCATGTCACAGAACATAGTAAACTGAACATTTTGTTACTAATTTGCTGTTTTTGATTAATATTTTTTCCTACTGTTTCACCAGCTCTCATTCTTCGGCACTTTTAGACGATGATTTGTTTTAAAACAAGGCATCATTATTTTGTTTGCTGAAACTTGCCATATATGAGAGAGAGAGAGATTTGAGAACTATACACAAAAACACTTCGTAACAATTAGTATCCTCAGTTTTGTAATTTGATAGACAAGAATTTTGAAAATGTCCAAAGCCACAATTGCTTCCTTCAGACTCAACTGAACTTCCTTGATCTCCACTTTAATTATGGGGTTTATGTCCTTAAAGACTCTAATAATGATTACACTTTGCTTACTGAGCTTCAAGAATGCAGTTCCCTGATGTGTCCAGGGCGCTACACCATTGAAAAACCATCTTCACCAATGTTTCATCAAGATTCACTTCTACAGGTCTTTTAGGGAGAGACACTATTCATTTTGGAGAATGTGCTTAAGAACCTTCTGAAGTCTGATAGTTGTAACCCATTTTGAGCAAAATTCCAATTTTTAATTTATTTATGACAGTGGATTAAATATCAAACATTTTATTGCATATGTCACAGATCCTGCACCATATGTTTGACTCCAGGCAGCCCGGGGAGCACTCTGGTAGGCAGCAGTACTCACCAGTAGGAGACTATTGCATTGCAAATACCTATGCACTCTTGCTTTCCAATGTAGTAAGAAGTGAGCTAATCAGAAAGGTGATATACTTGGTCTTCAGGTGGACAGTGCTGGCTGTCTGAGTGTTCAGGTTTCTATACTAATCTCCATGCGGGTGGTAAGATGGTAGTCTGAGACCAACAGAGGAATGGGAGTGTTACGAGGGGCAATATGACGTTAACGACTGGGAATTGAAAGGTTTTCTCCCTACCATTCTTCCTGACCCATTGGAGCATTGGGAGACCCAGTGAATTGATCTCTCGCTATCATGAATTACAAAACGGAAGCAGAAACTTTTCCATATTATGCTGCTTCCATATTATAGGGAAATATACCCATAGCCAGCAGCTCTTAGAGCCTCTCTGCTGGTTCCTTACATCACTCTGTTTGTGCATAGCATGTATTATATGTTGATGTGATGTTGAATTGTTTTGGGGCCCGAGAGGACGCCTCCTCCTGGATCATAAAAATTTAGCAGTAAAGATAGAAGGATTTGAAAAGGAGCTAGGAGGTTGCTGAAGTAGTCACATGGAGGGAGGGTTGTGAGTGTTCCCAGAAGAATGTACTGAGAGCCATAGGGTTCAGCTAGTCTATTCTGGGTTACAACAAGCAGGGGCAGAGAGCCAGAAGCCTGTCTGCAGGGTCATAGAATGGGATAGGGAAGAAATTGCAACAGATTATCACAAGCCTTCTTGGAGCACTAGCTAGACTCTAAGCAGTTTGGGACAGGGGATGGGTCTAATCTGTGTTTAGAAAGCACCATGTAAATTGACAATGTTAGAGGAGGGATTCTCCAATAAAATAATTTATAACAATAATCCCAGTCCTCACATTTGTTATACTTTCAGTACACTGCCCTGGAGGAGCAAAATCCCATCCTCATTTAGAACAAACAATCTCATTTTCCAATACAAAACAGAAATTGATGGTCAGAAACTGTGTTCAGCTATTGGTACTGCTCTTCAGTGATACAGATGCAGATACAGATCTCAACAAATATCCACAGTGAAGAGAGATTAAACCAGTAACATCAAATGAAAGGGGAATTTGTGACACTATGTTTTATTTTCGTATTGATCGGTCCACAGAACTGTTTTTAAAACAGTTTCCACTCAAGTTTTTCTCACGTTTTTGCATGTGACTCATTATTGTCATCCTTCTTGGGGATTATGCATACATGGCTTTGTGTCATGCAAATTCATTTCCAACCTAAAAGAAGTTATAGAAAAAATCCTGACAAGAGAAAAGGTAAATGATTGTGAACATTTTTTAAAAAATGTGCGTAAAAGGCCCTCAATTTTTGGTATTACTCATTTTTCCCCACAGTACGCAATGTTAGTTTTCCTTGTAATAACAAAAAGAGTGATCTGTCGATAGAGTCCTTTAGAGGACTACCTACTGTTATGAATGAAACAAACAAACACTACAGTATGTCCTTTGTTCAACATACTATTACATTTCATTACTTAAGGCATTTTCTTTAGTGCTATAAGAAATCTTACCTTCCTCTCAAGTTTCTTATTGTAACTATTTGATTTCTAGCAGATATTTTTAATCACAGTTTTACTGCTAGAGGATAATACAAAAAGTCATGAATAAAATCTAACAAAATACAACTGGAGGTGGGTTTTTTTTGTTTCTTTTTCAAACAGTAATGTAACATTTAAGGAAGTAGGAAATATAACAAGAGCGTGAAAGATAAGATGAAGAAATAAAGATGTGTTTTAGATGTTTGTTATGTTTCAACAAATCTGTTAGATTTGCAGTATAACACACTGATACTGGACTCCAGGGAAAATGAACAAGATGGATGGCAAAGCACTTCTCTGACAGATGTCGAAGGACCTGCACTCAACAAGAAATCCTGCTTCATGTTTTCTGGTCTGATCCAGAATTAGCTTTTTATTAATAACTTGGTCTGTATTCTGCTGGAAAAAGTCACTTATACGTTGGAGCCCAATACTCTAGTGTCTTGGGATGCTTGAACTTTAAAGAATGGGATGGAGATAACTGGATGCTGATTCAAGGTCTGCAGCTGGCTTTCTGGGCAACTTATTTGTATGAAATGGAATACTCTGACTCTTCCCCCCCTTATTGAAATGGGTTCAACAGGGCTGCAACTCTGTACAAATCAGCACAGCTCTACTCTGAGAATCCATAAAAGTTTGCACATGTACGGTATTATTTTGCACATTATTTTAACAACAACCAAAAGACGGTGTCATTTAGAATGCTCAATTAACAGATGTACTTACTTATGTGAATTTAGTGTCAGTGAAAATTGCCCGATTAACTCAGCTGGAGAGCGAGTCCTCTGTTTGTACAGAGAACAGAAGAAGCATAGGTAGTGGCAGGGCCAACTTCCCATAGCCCCCGCCAATGTGCCTGAAGTGGATGGACCACCTCTCAGGGGGAGAGGAGAGTTCATTTTCCTTGCCCATGCAGTCCTTGCCTCTGCCAACCAGGCTACTCCACTCATGGGAGCATTGTGAAGTGGACATCTGACTCCAAACTTTAGGAAATGGAATGTGACCACCAACTTTTTTCACACGGGTCACTGAACATCCGTTAGATGATAACTATAGGTATTGCTCTCTACTGACCTGCGTGGTTTGAACCAGTGACCTATATATTTATTTTATTTATTTGTTCCATTTATAAAATGTGCTTATCCAGCCTCTTTAAGCAAATCTGGAAATTAAAGTTGCAGTTCAGAACATTAACTCCATATCAATTAAAGAGCTAAGTAAAATCTCTCCCCCCACAAAAGAACCGTCACCCCTCCAAATGCACCTAGAGGTGCAAGACTCCATGTCCTGTTAGCATTCCACTGAGTCAGCCTGTTCGTCTGCACTGATTTTTTAAAGGTACCCTGTCAAGATTCTACATCACCTGTAAAACTGAAAAGTGCCAAAGAAGCAGTCATAGTCTATTGGTAAACAATCCACACTTTACAAATGGTCTGTCATCAGCCTTCTTAAAGCAACTATTGCTGAAAGATATTTTTTATTTAGGATAGAAAAAATATGCCTGATCAGTGTTTCTGTAATACAGATATTGCATTTCCTACATTACATATATTATATAGACAATATTTGCCAGCATCTAAAATACTACAATTATTTTCCATTTTAAGTACCGAGGAAACCTGTGGTATCTTGGATACCATTATGTGGTAACTGTTGGCAAATGCTGACTTTTTACTGGTGATGACTTACATTTTTAATGACTATAATTTGTTGTGTATTGCTGCCCCCAAAGACCCCCTCTCATTCTGCACCTTTAATTCTCTCTACACTTTTCAGTATTTTCTTCCTTTTAGTAGGTTGCTACTACACTCATCCTGACCAGCTGCCTCTTTGGCACGAGTCATGCCAAACACTTGGCAATCCTGGGCAAATGGGGACATGTCATCTATCCCAAATAGCTGACTGCCCCAGACAATACATTGTTCTGGATAATGAAAGAACTATTGGCTAAAACACACTTAAAAGATTCTCCACCCGGGTTTACTTATTGTAATACAGAAATCAGAAAATAATGTCTAAACAACTATTAATTCAACAGACAACTAGAGCTAGTACTTTCAAAATAAGGTCACTAGATTTAGGGCTTGATGCTGCTCCTACTGAAGCCTGTGACAAAACTCCTGTTGTGTTCTATGGGTCCAGGATCAGGCTTTCAGCCCCGTGACTCACTTGGCTTATTGTCACTCGGAGCTGCTTGGCTAAATCCACGTGGCACACTTTTAAAATGGGCTCCTGGTGGCTTCAGCAGAACAATCGCAGTATCTAGTGTCAGCGCCGTTGTGTTCGTATGAAAGTGCTTTTGAATATTTTAGCTAACATTTCAAAAGTAGAAAAGAGACATTTAATTTTAAAAAGGCTGTAACAAAATGTTCAACCATTAAAAGCCAGGAAAAGGTGGGCACTAGTACTTTATTTGCTCTGTCTGCCTTGGAACTGCTGTGCGCTGCATGTGAAATCATCCTGTTCAGAGACCCAGGCAATATCCCAGGCACAACGTGGAGGGTTAAGAAAGAATTTTCAGCCTTAACACTGAATCTCCTGTCTTTTGTTGGGTTCAGTGATCTTTTAATGGTCTCACTGTAATTTATTGTAGATTGCTGCTTAATGATGGATGATTGTTCCATGTAGTTTGCTAATGATGGATTTTGTTACACAGGGTTTGTTGTATAGTGAGAGATGATTTTGTCTGGTATTTGGTGCTATGCTCAGGTTACCAAAATGCATTTCATGTGTGGAGCCACACATTAAAAATACAGAATTTTCTACTCCTGCTTCTTGGAATCTCTGCATTTTAAGATAGCTTTATAAAGTCACCATTGCTACTACTATTCTACAGGCCCAGTCCTTCACTGCTTCCACAACCAACATTCCCACTGGCTTCAGTGGGAGTTTTGCGCATGCAAAATGTGCAGGGTCAGGCTCTAAGAGGTGGGTAGGTAGATGGACACACAGCAGGGCAATTGCCTTTGGTGAACATAGGGGTAAGCTGGGGTGAGATCTAGTGGTTATAACTGGCACAGAGAATTGGTGGTGCGTGGGAGCCTCTCTAATGGATTAACCTGCCAGGCTTGTTTTTGGCTTCTATACTGCATTTGTTTTAATGACTCATTTGCTTTTCTTTCCCACACCTCCCCCTTCTTGTTTGAATAGTCTTCGTTTATTTTACTTGTGTTTGGGAAAATGTGTTTTACATTTTGAACATCTTTCATTGGTTTCTTGTTTTATTTTGTATGTTAACCTTAAGTGTGGGGTTTTCTTGGGTGTCTTTTCTTAATCAGGTTGTGAACCATGCCAGTTTTGTGTAGAATTAGATAAATGTAACTTGGCCCCTTTGAGCACAATGTTCATTATTATTGTTTATGGTGACCGTTCTTTCCGCTGTACACACTTTTTATTAATTGGCAAATATTTAGTTTAGTGAAGGGGGGAAACGATGCAGATCAAATGCAAAGATTTCTTTAATTCTTTAAAAAGTATTGTCTGAAAAGATCTGAAATTAGCAAATGAAAATATTGCAGCCAAGGATATTGTTTCCCAGAGGTGTCTGAAGTCTGTCATCATCATCTGTTTTTCTGCAAAAATAAAATAGAGAGTTCTAAATTTCCCATCACTATCATTTTCCAGACAAAGGTTATCTGTGCATTATATTCAATATAGAATTTTCAAATTTTGAAACATTTATTATTACAGTAATGGCTATTGCCGTTCCTAACAGACACCCTGTCAGAAGGTTTAAAAAATGTATGCCTCAGTTCATGCAAAAAAAAACAAAGGTCAAAACTTTTAAAATGTCACTTCTTCTACAGTTTTGCATAGAAAATACATTGAATCAGTGGGAGGGCTCCTTGCCCATAGAAACAGGCTGTAAGAAAAGAATGTTATCCTGCTGCTGTAGTTTCCACTTTCACTGGCAGCTGCGGGCTGAGCAGAAAAGCACTGTGGGAGCCTATTGTTACCCCAGCTGGGTAATAGTTTTCTTATTTTACAGTCAGCAACCAAGGGGGGTTGGGGTGTCTCAGCAAAGTGCCTGAAAATATAACTCCTGCAAACAGATCACTTTCTCCTTCACTATGAGAAACAGGGATCCATAAATCTTTCATTTTGCTTGGTTCCTCTATCAAGGTAATTAAATACTTCAGACAAAAAGGGGACTTATTTTCTAAACAAACTTACACTACATGGAAATGATACACTGAAGGTTGTAAAATCCAGGGTGTGTATTTCTGCTGGAGAGCATGCTTTCTGGAACGCTAGCCCCTAACGGAATGCTGAGCAATATTCATTTTTCTTACTTTATATGAAATTTGTTTGCCAAACTCTGGACATCTCAAGAATAAATCTACATGAATGGCAACTTTAATTTTTACCAGAGCAAAGTGTTGATGAGAAGTGGTGTATGTTTGGATACCAGGCTTTTGCCTAAACAAGAACTGCTATATGCATATGGAATATGGATTTACAGTGGAATATGCCAGTTTAGTTAGCTACAGGACAGCAGATTCTATTTAGCTCCAGTTTATCCAACTAATGAGCGTGATTTTTAGTCACCATGGCAACCCAAGTTTTAAAGGTGAAAGGTCACTGACCTAACCATTGAGCCTTACAATCTCATCTGAGGTAATTAATATTCTAGAATGTATCACATCAGCTGTTAGAAATCTTGACTTTAGGTAGAGTGGTTGAACTGCTGAAAGATGTCCCAAATGAACCTTTTTTGTGTTCTGAGGCCTCATTCCAGTTTCAGTGGGAAAAGTCACGAAGAAGGTTCCATCAAATAAACAGAAAAACAAGACCGCTCCAGATTTGTTTTATATAAGTAGAGCTACATGTTTCAGTTCATGGAGAGAAGAACCAATCACAAGTTAGAATGGCCATAGGATGAATCTAATCATTGGGGCAGCAGAATTATCAGTGCACCCTTGGTTCTCATCACAAAGCTTTTGCAGTCACTTAGAATAATCTTTTTTTTTTGTTTATACAAAGGGCAATCTATTCCAGAAGGTTGTGACAGTGATGCCTGTTTTCAAATTCCTAGTTAGCTATAGAAAACTAAGCAAAGATTGGACCTTATCATTCCCCCTAAATCCATGTGCAAACCTGTCTGTGGTGCAGCGGGCAGCTGCCATTATGCCCCATCCTCGCCACCCCTGCAGCGGGCTCTTTCTGTGTCTGGCGATTCATGCACAGGGAGAGCTTGGACGGGGTGGGGAAATGGCAGGGCTGGAGAGACAGCTTTTTCTCTCCCTACCTCACCCTTATCTCCTGGCAATACATTCAGCTTATGACTTAGTCAAACACAAGTTATTAGGCTCAATACAGGGGCAACTGAGTGAAATTTAATGTCCTGAGATATACAGAAGGTCAGACTCGATGATCTAATAGTCCCTTCTGGCCTTAAACTCGATGGCTTATTAGTGGTGCCCCCTATTCATTGGTGAGCCCCCTTTTAAAAGAGATTCTGGGTGTAGCTACCAGCTGGGAAATCCTTGGCTACTTATTTTCTTTGGCACAGCACTACCAGGGAACTGAGGAAACCAACAGGAGGCCCAAGGCCTCTATAAAGATGGCCTCATGCCTCCAGGTGATCCCTCAGGATATATGTCGATCTCAGGAAATCTCTGGAGCTTGGGGGCTGGGTCTGCTGCACCTTGCTAGGGAAGAGAGAGTCAAATCTGACACCCTTGACGAAAGAATTAGGACAAAACTCCTCAAGCGGAACCTTGCGGTTTTTTTCCTGCCCCAGGCCATATTTGTGGGGTTTTCCAGAGAAAGGAGAAAATTGGCTCATTATTTGCTAATTAAATTAACAGTAAAATAATGCAACCCATTGGTCAGTATGTGCTACATATCATGCGCTGTGCTTGATTCACAAAGGATGTGAGTCTGTTACATCTCTCAGCTTGAGAGCATGGCTCTTCAGTTCAAGCTGTAGATACTCATGCATTTAGCTCTGAAAGTCCCTGGTTGACTCCCCAGTGTCTGCCAAGATAGCTGCCATTAGTATAACAAGAGAGACATGGTGGGCGATTTAATATCTTTTGTTGGACCAACTTCTGTTGGTGAGAGAGACAAGCTTTTGAGCTTACACAGAGGTCTTCTTCAGGTAAGCTCCTCTTCTGTGTAAGCTCAAAAGCTTATCTCTCTCACCAACAGAAGTTGTCCCATAAAAGACATTACCTCCCCCACCTTGTCTCTCTAATATCCAGGGACCAACATGGCTATAACAACACTGCATCTCACTATAACGAAACATTTTTAGCACTTATGTCAGTTTCAGACCACAATGAGCTAAGTATGTGATCGCTCTGAGTCAGGGACTCTGAGGCTGCTCCGTCCCATAGGTTTTTCAGGGGGTCCCAGTTGGCCACTATCTTCATCATGCCACTTCAGGGGGCTTCCAGGTGAAAGACCACTGCCCTCAGTTTGAAGGGTCTTTGGGGACAGGAACCAAGCTGATATCCAGATTGTAGGGACCGAAGAGAAACACTTCCTCTCACACTGCAGCTAGTGGCTCCACTGAGACAGTGGCAAACTGTGACCCTGATCCATAGGTAATGTCTACATAGCGGCTGGGAGATGTAATTCCTAGACAGATGTGCTAGTTCTCCTGTTTAAAACTATCAGAGTGGCTGCGATTCAGGCTGTCTGCTGACCAGGGCTGGCTCTAACTTTTTTGCCGCCCCAGGCAAAAAAGAAGAGTGCTGCCCCGCCGTAACACCCCCACCCCTAGCGCCGCGTCGGGCCGGCCAAACCCCCGGAGCGTTGCGCTGGCCAACCCCCCCCCCCCCCCGAGTGCTGCGCTGGGCCGCCCAAACCCCCGGAGGGCCGGGCTGCCCAAACCCCCAGTGTGCCGCGCCGTGCCGCGCCGCGCCACGCCCTTCCGGCGCCGTGCCGCCGAAACACCCCCCACACTGCCCGGCCGAAACAAACAAAATCCTTGAGTTCCGTGCTGCCAAACAAACAAAAAAAAAACACCGTGAGTGCCCCCCGCCACTCCAACATTGGCCACCCCTTCTAAGGTGCTGCCCCAAGCACGTGCTTGGAGCCGGCCCTGCTGCTGACACATACCCAGGGGGTCGGGCGGGATTGTACTCAGATGGCTAACCTGAGCTGCCGCCATTGCTACTAAAGCCACAATGCGAATCTTAGAGCACTAACTTGAGCAGAGTTAGCATGCGAATGACTACCTACACTGGGACTCACACCTCCCAGCTGCCGTTAGGGTTGTTCTTTAAGGTTTTGTAACAACTGTGCACTAAGAATTATGGACCTGACATCACTAGGATATGATTGTTGGGAAACCCTTGAAGGTTCCTGATCTCCCATTTTATGGATTGAGAAGCACTTCTGCTACTGGGGGCTGCAGTGGGAAAGGGAGTGTTACTTTTCTCAAGTTGGCCTGGAGGAGAAAGTGCTTCCAGATTCTCTGAAGATACTAGCAGATTCATTGGTGATGGTACATGAGGGTAAATGATGAGGGGGGTAATTATAAGCAGAGTCAATGTGAGCAGAGAGAGTAGCAATTTTCTTGGCTGTTCAGAACTCCAACCGCAACATGCAGCTACAGAGGTTTGTTTGTCAATAATGCCTCTCAACAGACCTTTCAGGGTCCTGTCTACATGAACCATGTGAATCCTTCCCTGCAGCGTTTTTCAACCCTCCTTCTGAGGATTTGAAACCATCTTTGGATGAGTGTAAACTGAGAGCATGTGATTAAATGGGTCAGGCCAGATAAAGGCAGGGCCTGCTAAATTGCACATGGGTTTTTGCATTTGGATTATAAAATGGTTCACTATTCTGCTATGGCCAATGCATTTTAAGTTAGGCTGTATTACCAATACATCCTAAAAGCTGAATAAACAGATAAGCAATGCATGATTTCATTGCACTTTTCCTATTCCGGTGCGAAGTACCTACTTACAGCAGTAGTTCGGCCTCTAATATTTATATGGACTTTCTATTGCAGAAACTAATTCAATGAACTTGCCCATTTCACAAGACCAAGGGATCTATTTCTCCATTGACTGACCCACAATTCCAATGGGAATTCAAAGATGGGTGGGGAGAGATCATCTCCAGTATTTCATCACATAATGAAATAGGGTAAAAAAAAATTTTGGTTTAATTTTAATAATTTTCCATGGTTGACTAGAGTCCATATTGTACCTGTTCGAATGAAATGAAGTAAAGCATTAATAATAATAGCCAATCGACTAACAAGCTGGGCCACATTCACTACACAGCTGAGGGAGGAGGCAATTTGCATTGCTGCACAGGAGGGTGGATTCACGCTTGGAGGTGGGCAGGGGTAGTTATTAATATTTACAGCAGTGCCCATATGCCCCAGCTGGGTCGCAGTGTGCTCGACACTGTACAGACACATAGTAAGCGAGAGCTTACAATCTATGTAGACAAGCCAGACAAAAGGTGGGAGAATGAACAGACAGATGAAGTGACTTACCCAATATCACACAGCAGTTCAATAGCAGAAGCAGGAATAGAATCTGCATCTCCGGAGTCCCGGGCTAGTGCCCTGTTCACTAGACCACACTGCCTGTTCCAGGGACTCTATTTTTTGGGAAAAGCACATTTAATGTCTAGTCAGGGCTCCATATGCTCCCACGAGCAGAGAGATAGGATCAGTGCATCTTCTAGAACTGGGAACGGTGAAGAGGCGTGTTTTGGTTTCTTATAAACCAAAAGAAATAAAAATTATCAGTAAAATAAATAAGAATTCAACATCTTGAAAAGAAAGACATAACTTTGGAGATTTTGAATTGGATTATTTTATTAGATGATATTCTGGCCCTGTTGAAGTCAATGGGTGTTTTGTCGTTGACTTCAACAGGGCCAGGATTTCACCCCTTATTTGTAATTATTTGCATTATGGTAGAATCTACAGTGGGCATGCCCTATACACACATATAGGAAAACACATCTCCACTTCAATGCCATGATCCTGCAAGTTGTTCTTCATGTGGTTTGACTTCAGTGGAATTCCACATCAGCTCCGGGATCTACCGATGTAGAACAGTTTGCACAATTGAGGCCTTTCAAATCTCAGTCTCACATGAGGGGAAAATTTTATACATTTTATAAGCCTTTTCCATTATTATTTTTTATCCCAGCATGTCTTGTCACTGTGGGCCCCAATTAAGCCATGTAATTAAGCACATGTATACATTTTAAGCATATGAGAAGACCCATTGACTTGGACAGGACCTTTCAAATTAATTAGCAAAAGTTCAGTGTTTGTGTAGCATAGAGAGTTAGTCTTTCCGGATCAAAATGTTGCTCAATCTATCTGAGATATAAATTTCCTATTTTTATATAAATCTTTTATTTCTTTAACACCTTTTGCATACTACTTAAGGTTCTGCATTGACTTTCCCCTAAACATTATATTAGGGCTACTCCATATATCAGACAATCCCAACTCCTCAGTAGTCCAAAGAGCACTTTTTAATATGGTCTGTGGGTGCTATTTAAAATAATCTTGTCTTCCAAATAGAGTGAGGGTCATTTCCCTTAAATCATGAGGTTCAGCCTTTGATTATTCAAAGAAAGCAAATATGGTGGACCTTGGTTTTTAATCCAAAAGGTAGCTCAAAATCTATGTCAAAACACCTAATGGTATAGTTTTGCATTTGGTGAATTTAAGCCACCTTTAAGCTTTTGGAGAATTTTGATGTTCATTAGAGATTTTCAATAAGGTATCAGTTGCTTCTAGAGAC
Organism: Trachemys scripta elegans; assembly: GCF_013100865.1. NCBI lineage: Eukaryota > Metazoa > Chordata > Testudines > Emydidae > Trachemys > Trachemys scripta. The sequence continues at coordinate 239,427,049 of NC_048298.1, forward strand.
ATTTCTGGTGTATTTTCCAGTAGATTTAGTGGAGCAAACTGTGGCATTGAAATGGCACCTTGTCTAGGTTTTTACTATTTACTAAGGATTTCTAGGTTATTTTTTTTTCAGATGCAGTGCTGTCATGACTCATGAACTACACATTCCTTGTTCTTATTGAAATGATCAAGCCCCTACAAATTGTTTGTGATCTTCTTGCACACCCATACACTTTCTAGACTCTTTCCTTCTCTCTCTTTTGGCACACCTTGCCTTGAAGGCTAAAAGACATCTGGAACAATATGCTATGGGCTGCCAATTATCTCTGTGACTTGATTAACTCCCCTACAAGACCATAGCTTCTAGCATACACTGAAATCACTGCAGATTGGGAAACACCTTAAATTGCCAGCACTGGAGACATGGTCTGTAGTTTATTTAGAACCTGAGATGCACGCTTATTCTAGCTATACACACATTCTGTTTTAGTAGTTCGTAAAGAGGTCGACCTTCTGCAGGCAGGTCAGATTTGAATTTGCTCCAAAACTGTATCATACTGAAGAAGTGCATCACTTCTAGTACATTTCCCGCCTCGCTCCTTTATCAATTACATGCCCAGAAGTTTAAACTGAGTTTGTAATAACATGCATTTTTCTCTGATTTTAATACTGCCTCACTTGCCTTCAGAACTTGCTTTAACCTTAGGTTATGCTCTTCTTCAATCTTCCAATAGACTGAAATGTCATTTATATAGATTTCCACTTCCTCTGGGCCTTGCAGAAACTTGCTTATTTTGCTTTGGAAGTGCTTGTAATGGTGAACAACAGGCAGCAAAAACTCTTTCTGTAGAAATTCTGGAACTGGTTGAAAAATGAAGAAAAATGTCATGAACATGCTTTAAAATTTCAAAATTATTTTTGTTTAGTTGTCTTCTATTTTTGTGGATTTTTATTCAGTTTTTTCAACGTTACTTGATATTTTTGTTATTCTCTAAGTTATTTAGCTTACTTACCCTCTATGAATGTGCTGTTGTACAATATACACAGCACTGCTGTCACATGAGTTTTTTCAGAATTGCTTCCATTGAAATGGACTAAGTATACAACTAGCATAAGTTGTTCATGTACAGGCCCCCTTACTGTGTGTTTTTCTATGAGTATTAATGAGGGGAAAAGATGCTTCATGCAAAATTGGGTATCAGTCAAAAGAACAAAATCCCTTCTGTCTCTTCCCTCCCCTTGCTAGTAATGGGCTAATACAGCTCTAACAGCCAAATTATTGAGGAGAGAGCATTTTGTATTTAAAAGGCTTAAACTAAGTTAAATAAAGCATAAATAGTATTCATGAAGCTCTATCACTCTTTTAAAAAATCATTTGAATTTAGTCCTGTAAAAGGTACTAATGTACTTGACCTCTGTGAATGGAGTTAGGCCTTCAAAAGGGGGAAAGGTGATGGACTGATGGCCCGGGAAGGTGAATCCATCTATGCAGCTGCAAAATAGGGACAGCATGTCAGGAACAGAACAAATTTCCTCACACTGCCCCATCAACATGCCTCAGCCCCGATGTAAAGAGACCAACCCTGTGGGTGAGAGAGTCATTCAGACTCCATGCTCATTCCACCTTTGGCCTAATGAAGCTGCTGACAAAGGTGTCAATCTTGCGTGGATTTAGATGCGTGTTTTTGTGGATGTGTGTTTTTGTGATGTGGACACATGTCCACTGAGAATTGGACTGAAACCACAAATCTTTTTTCATACAGGCACACCATGAACAAAATACACCATGGATGTGTACGATCTTCAGATGGCAGCAACCTTTGATTACTACTGACCCAAGTTGATGAAGGTCCTTAACTTGTTTAGATTTCAGCAGTTCAGTTGTAATTAAGGATCACAACATGGGATTGTATAAAGTCAAAGAATATTAGGAAGGTGTGTGAGCTTCCTCTCTATTGTCTACTCTCTATTCCTCCTTCAAATCCTTTCTTGACAAAACACCTATTGAAGTCTGTGAGAGTTTTGTCTGAGTAAGGATTGCATTAAGAATGCATGGTTAGACTTACATTCTGTGCATCTATATTACACAATGATTTCTAGGTTATTTTTTTTTTTCAGATGCAGTGCTGTCATGACTTATGAACCACACATTCCTTGTTCTTATGTAGCTATGATTAGTTATGGATTAGGGACACCTCCCTGACCACAATTTGTGCCAAAAGTTTTAACTCTGGTCATTTCCTCAGGCAGAAAACGTTGTTGGTGACATCTGAAAACTGTGAGCTTCCTCCAAATCATCCTGTTGTGCAGGAAGGTTTACTCCACCATAAAATAGACAGTAATTCCACCCCCAGAGCCTTGTGGAGTCTCCACATGCAGGTAAATTTCAGGATTCACAGAACTGTCCAAATAAAGGCCCTGTACCTCTGTGCTGGCTCTGGGGGCTTTTGCCTCCCTCTCAAGCTCCCTGATCATGCAATTCCATTGGAGCAGCATTGCCTGGGCTTCTTCATTAGGTGCCTGCTCTGAGAACCCCCTTAAAGGAAGTTTCCCCAGCATGGAGGGGACTCCACACGTAAAGCAACACAGTCTAAACTGGATTCATGTGGAATGGGAATGCTGCCTCTGCTAGGCCTAAACTCACTACTCTGACATTCCTACCTTAGGCCTGCCACTTCCCCCTACACAGATCCTGGACCCAGAAGATTGCCTTTTGTGTGTCCCCAGGGAGGTTGGAAGGTGCAGCAGAAGAGGCTGACCTTGCTCTTGACCAGAACAGAGGAGATGCATGCAAAGAGAAGAATCTCCACTTGTGAGTCTAGGGGCTATGACCGAATGACTTCCCATGCCATGTGCTTTTCATGCATAGGGAGGCTGTAAACCTTTTATTTTTCAGAGTTGGACCTGTACGGGTTATGTCTTAAAGCTGAATGGAATACAGAATCAGCTGATATGTAGGTGAGTCGCATTTCTAATAGATGTGTTTTTCCATAAAGTGAAATTAATAATTTATTCAGCCTTTGTGAAATGTACATGTATTGTCTTAGAACAGACTATAAAATACTCACAACTCTTCCCGTGGCTTGGTTTTACAAATTCTTAAAGTAAGCAAAAAACAGAAGAACATTTTCTTAAGCTGCAAAGTTTAAAAATTATTTTGTTTGCTTGTTAGGCAAAGGGCAAAATAAGTATTACAGGGGGACACTGAAAGAGAAGACACAAGCAAAGCTGGCTAGCAAACTCTTTCTCCTTTGCATAGTTAACAATGATTGAAAAGTAAATTGCTTTTGAATAAGTTTTGTATTCTCCAAGGATATGGTTAAAGGGTTAATTTAACGCTTGACCCATTAAAACCGTTGAGTGCAGTGAGAACCTTGTAAGGCTGATCAGATGATTATTTCTAGAAGATAAGTGGTTGAAAACCGAGCTTCACTAGTTCAGGTAATCAAGGGAAATCGGCATAAAAGAGAAGATGCGGCTGAGTAAAGACAGAACGACTACCTGAGATTCTATTACTTGTCGTCTTTCAAGCATAATAATGAGATTATAGTAACCCTAAACTGGCTGAAAACAGAAATCTGGCTGTCTGTCAAGTTCATTGTGTTGAGTTTTACAACACTTCAGATCTGGTTCCTCTGAACCTGCAATAATTATACTAGGAAGACAGACTCAAAGAAACCCTTTTCTACCTTGGAGCTTTGTCAGGTTTTGGCTTATGACCCATGCACCATTGTTTGTGGCATGGAAAAACTAATTATTTTAACATGTAATTTTTAAATATATATATGTGTGTGTCTGTGTGTGTATTGCCACAAGTGTTTCCTCGCTACAGCTGTCACACTTTTATTGTAAGTTCCCGAATGAGCTTGCTATTGATCCATGAACTCCTTGGTTTCCTTGTGATTGTTTCAATCAGAGCCTTTGTTTCAAATCATTTTCTCACACACTTAATTGAAACAATCATATCACAGTCATTAAAGGGCCAGGGGAATGCTCTTACTTTTCAGAAATAAAAAAATGACACACAATAGGAAGGCAAAAACAGGGAGTCATCATCATGTTCTCAAAGGCCCAAACATTTCCAATATCATTTACCCTTGAATTAATGTTGTTTGGTATTTGCCCTAGAAGGTTGTTTAAGATAGAAAGGTACTATGTGTTATGCCAGTTTTAAGGCCCCAATTCAGCAAAGTACTTATGCAAATGCTGAAGTCCAATTAACTTGAACCTCACTCCCATTGTCCAATGGGAAGCTCCAATTGTCCCTCCTTCTTACATGGCTTACACGTGTGTAAGTGTTTTTCTGAGTGAGGACAGACATAGGCACATGTGTAAACTTAAGCACATGATTAGATTCTGTGTTGGACTAGGATCAAAAGCCTATGATAACAGACATTTCCAAATGCAAAAGATCTTTGCCTTTTGACACACACATGAATTAGGTTCTAAGGACAGTTTTCTAACGCAAGTGTTCTCAAACTTCTTCATAGCAGGGACCCTGTCGTAATAAAGAGTCTGTAGCACAGACCACCTTCCCTTCCATTTGCAATTGCCTCAGATCCCTGGGGACTGTTCCCATAGACAAGCAATATTAGGAAAGAATTTATTTCTAGCTTCTTTTAATGCATCGCCAGCAAATTCTTCATGGAACGCAAAAGGTCAGACAACTACTATTGAAATGTCATTTTACTATTTGCAGAAAAGTTATAATAACTATAGTTAGGATCTGAAGTCCATAGGCACCTAAATGAAGCGGTCAATTTTCAAAAAATTCTGAGTATCCAGCTTCTGCCACGGACCTCAATCGGAGCGGCTGGCAGCTCAGTATTTTTGAAAACCAGGCTACCTATTTAGGGGCTTCAACATGGATTTAGGAGCCTAACTTTAGGCTCTTACGTTTGAAAGCCTTAGTCATAGGTTTCATATATAGATCTAAATCTCATAACTGCTTTTGGGGACTAAGGGGCCAAATGCTACAAGGCCTGACTCGTGTGAGCTGTCTCACTGACTTTACTGGGATTTCAGGATAAGGCTTTAAATGTGTGATATTTTCTATGGGACTAGTATATTGACAAGGTATCTAGTGAGGAATATTTATTGCATATATATTTTTACACTTTTCGTAAAACCTGTTTTTGTTCCTCATAGCTAATAAACAAGGCGCAGAAGACCTCCAAGTATATGTCAAGATAGTACTAAATTATTAAGGGGAAAAATGCAGTTTTAAGAAGAGGCTATTTTTTTTGAGTCAAAAGCATATTCAGTGATTCCTTTGCAATTCATAAATCATTGAAGGTGAGGAATGGAAATCCACAATAGAGAGTGATTTTGTGAATCACATGGGCCCTTTCAGTGCCAGCTTCTGAGTACAGCAGTTCTCCAACTGTGATCTCTTGACCTCTAGGGGGAGAGTCTGTGCTGTTCCTGTAAGAAGCTCAGAACAGAACTTTTCTGATAATGACCCAAACCTGGGTGAGTGGTAAATAGTGAAGAGAACAGGTCACTGATTCACAGTGATCTGGATCATTTGTTAAACTGGGCGCAAGCAAACAATATACATTTTGATATGGCTAACATCTAGCAACAAAGGCCATATTAACAGATTCAGTCCTGGAAAGCGGTGACTGAAAAAGATTTAGGGGTTGTGGTGGATAATCAGCTGAACATGAGCTCCCAGAGTGATGCTGCGGCCAAAAGAGCTGATGCAATCCTGAGATGCATGATTGAGAGAACCCTGAGTAGGAGTTAGGGAGGTTATTTTACTTCTGTTTTTTTAAAATGGAGATATACCTATCTCATAGAACTGGAAGGGACCTTAAAAGGTCATCAAGTCCAGCCCCCTGCCTTCACTAGCAGGACCAAGTACTGATTTTGTCCCAGATCCCCAAGTGGCCCCCTCAAGGATTAAACTCACAACCCTGGATTTAGCAGGCCCATGCTCAAACTACTGAGCTATCCCTCCCTCCCCAATTGCAGCTGGAATACGGTAGCATGTTCTGGAACCCAAAATTCAAGAAAGATGTTGATAAATTGGAGAGGTTTCAGAGAAGAGCTACGAGAGTGATTAAAGGATTAGAAAACGTACCTTACAATGACAGATTTGAAGAACAAAGAGAAGCTTAAGGAGTGGCTTGATTACAGGCCATAGGTATCTACATAGGGAACAAATATTTAAAAATGGGCTGTTCAATGCAGCAGAGAAAAGTATAACATGATGCAGTGGCTGGAAGTTGAAGCTAAAGAAATTCAGACTGGAAATAAGGTGTAATGTTTTCACAGTCAGGGTAATTAACCATTTGGACAACTTACCAAAGATTGTGGTGGATTCTACATCACTGACAGTTTTTAAATCAAGATTGGATGTTTTTCTAAAAGATCTGCTTTCGGAATTATTTTGGGGAAGCTCTATGGCCTTCCTGTGTCATACAGGCAGTCAGACTAAATGATCACAGGTTCCATCTGACCTTGGGTTCAGGCCTGCTAAGTAGAGCTGGTAGGAATTTTTCAAGGAAAGGTTTTTCCTCTGAAAATGCTAATTCATCTAAACCAAAATTTTCACAGAAATGAATCAGTTTCATCAAAACTTTCACTAGGAAAGGTTCTCAGGGCCAGGATAGAATTTCTGGTCAAAATGAGAGAGAGAGTGAAAAAAGTTCCACTAGCCCAGTGGTTAGGGTGCTCACCTGGGATGCGAAAGACCCAGATTCAAGTCCCTACAGATGAGTGCCCTGAGAACTATTGGCTACTCTGGTGGCAGTCATTCTCTCTCTCTATCTGGCTTTTCATCAAAAAAATCAGAAAGTCTTGGCTTCATCGCAATGCACAGCAGGAAAAAAATTTAAATTTCCAAACTGTTCACAGCACGGAAAAAACATTTCCTGCCCATCAGTAGTGCTAAGGTGGCTGCCAACTCAGCCCACAGACAAATTTAGATAGCTCTGGAGGGGGGCACCTAAGTTAGGATGATCTCCCAGTGCTGCCCAGCAACTCTACAGAGCTAAGTGCTGGGGTGCTCCCTTCTCCCCAGCCACATCTCCAGCACAACCCATACAAGGGCTCATGAGGAAGTCCTCAGAGGATATTGTGTGGTTGTCATCATCATTTCCTCTGCTAGGGGAATTCTCCTATGGTCAGGTCCAGGGACTTTAGAATCTCTTTACACCACTCTGAGCCCATGACTGGGTACAAAGGGGCTGGGGTGGGGTTGAGAATCTCACCTTTAGTTGTCTGTGGAGCAATTGCTGATGATCCATCGAGCATTTCTGGGTATTTAGCACTTTTGAAAACAGACCACTTATTTCAAAGCCTGAATGTGGATTTAGAATCCTCTCTTTAAGCACCTATTTTTAAAAATCTTGGCCTATCTGAATAACAAATCATATACATGTACATTCAAAAAGGAACTTCAAATCTACTGAATTTACATTAATCTAACATGAAAACAGAAGTCAAATATGCCATCATTAAATTGGCTCACCATTAGCTACTTAGAAATATTTGTAATACTGGAAAGAATAGTTAAGTCTTCAAAAGTGTTTTCAGGTTAGCTTTAATTTTTAAACGATCCTTCAGAGCAGGGGTACCCAAACTGATGAGGTACGCAAGACATTTCTGGGGGGAAATGTGGGAGAAATTGTGTAAAAGTGGTTTTTATTTATTTAATGCATTTTCATAACAGGGTGCTCATACAAAGCTTTGAAACTCTGTGGGAATTTGTTATATAAAATACGGTAGTTAATTTACATCAAGATGTACCTGTGAGAACATAGATACACAGGGATGCTGACGTACAGAGCGCTCACCTCCAATCACCATACAGCACAGGTTCAGTTGCCCAGCAACTTGTCCAGTCTAACTGAGCTCAGAAATTCAGGGTGGTTCTTTTTGGTTGTATACGTCACACTATAACTATATCTGTACGTAACAGTGAAATATGGACAGATGGCTAAAGACAGGTAGCATTAAAAAGAACTCTCAAAGTATCAGTGATGAGAAGGGTAGGGGTACCCATGCAGCTGGTAGATCTGGAAGGGGGTACGCAATAAGAAAAGATTGGGAACCTCTGCCTTAGAATAACTTTAGTGCTCAGTATTATGCTAAGAGTTATAAGGAAATTGCAGAGTTAATAAAATCGAATTGAAGTTAGAATTGCTTTTTAAAGTAACTTATTCTGAAGTTGGAAAATGAAAGAACTTTTATTCTTCTTGAACTGCTGGCTCCCTCCACCCAAAACATATTTATATATGTATTTAACTGATTTCACTAGTGAACAAGCTAATGTATTCTGAAGCCATTTATTTTAAAATGTGAACTGTAAAATTATGCTACAAAGTTTATTAAACTTTCAGGTGTTACATTTTGACATACTCAGATCTTTCCTTTAACAATGACAGAATGCTACACAAAAATACTGCATTTCATCTGGGGTAGGTCTTTATCTTATCTTGACAGATTATTGCTGGTTAAATTGTAGAGCTGACTTAAAGGCAGGACTCTTCAAGGGAGTCAGAAATTAAGGCTTCACCAAATGGTAATAAAGCTATTAAAAATGCAAACAGCAAACAGCTACACTGTACAGGTTAGACAGCTAATCCAAACTAGCAGTTTAAAAAAGCAGAGCAATTACACTTTTATTTAAATGCAAGGAATATGAGCAAGAATAGAATGAGGAGCCTTGTTTAAATGCATTCTTTTGAATATTTATTAGAAATAATACATGTAGTTAAGCCACTTATCTGATTTCAGTGAATAAGTAAAATGCAAAAGATCAATTTTCATAATTATACCAAAGAAGTCTGTCTTTCATAAAAATCTCATTAATAACACCATTATTACTGAAAAAATATCTCAGTATTATTATTGTTATTCTAATTATCAGCAAAATGCTACTGATAATGTTGTCATAAAATTCCTTTTTAGTATCCTATTAGGGAAGATAGACTAAGTAGTGGTTTAAGTTAAATCTAGATCCTAAGTGGCATTATAAAAAATTGTCTTTGTGTATTTGGTTAAAATACATTATGTGTATAATTACATAAATTACTTCAGGTTTGGCAAACAGGGGATAGATACATATATATGCACACGTACACACAGGCATATATAAAGAGAGTGTACGATATATATGTGTGTGTGTATATATGTGTGTATATATATATATATAAAGGGAGAGTGAGAGTAGGTTTTATATCTATATATATATAAATAAAACCTACTCTCACTCTCTATAGAAACACACACACTACAGAGAGTAAGGGAGTGGGTTATATATTAAATAACACATAGGCATACACACATAGTAGTAAAAAATTGCTCAAGGGTAAGAGTTGCTGAGATTGTGTCACACTGCTGTAAGCTAACATCTGAGGACATTTTGCCAATTCAAGGAAAATATTAAATGAGGGCAATTTTATTATTATGTTTTACTGGTTTGTCTCTGGAAACAGTCACTAATTGTTTTATTATCTATTTGCATTTTATTAAAATGTTAAAGACTTTACGAGGCAAACAGGGTTTAGTGCCTCAAGGGCTCTGTTGTGGAAGGTGCTGAATGCCTCATAAATCGATGGGATTTGAAGGTGTTCACGTCAAGTGCTCAGTATTTCGCAGAACTGGGCCTAAGTGGGCTTTGGCACACAGAGTGGAACAGGAGGTGTTAGGGGAATTGCTAGCTACTTCTTGTGTTGAGAAAGGCTGAGGGAAGCTGATGGCTCCTCATCCTTGGGACAGCCCTGCTCTCAGATAGCCAACTCATTTCCAGGTGGCAGATGGAGGGAGACAGTTTGATCCTGCATCTTTCTTTCTTTCCCATATTGTCTAGAAGCCTCAGTCATGGGCCAGGACCCCATTGTGCTAGGCACTGTACAGACACAGAACAAAATGATATTCCCTGCCCCCAAAGAACTTATGATCTAAGTAATAATGGTCGCAATCATTAACATCAATAGGATTTCTTACCACTTACTTTGACAGGAGCAGCATTACACCCACAGTTAGCTCCTTTTCCAGAGTGAGAGACACTTGGAGGAGCTGCACAACTTTTTCATGAAGAATATTTGGTGTACAAGCTGCCATTTTGACTGCCCTGCTTGAGTGTCCCTATCATAAATCAGTAATTACGTCAGGAATAATGTTGCCAGTTTGTGAGCAACCTGATTGATTGATTAAATGAATCTAAATGGTTCCAGGCAATTTCTGACCCTGCCTCCACAACCACAGTGACTTAACCGATAGTAGAACTAGTCTGATTGGACTGTGCAAGGAGAAGCAGAGTTCTGGGAGGCGGTGCAGGCATCCTGATCTGGTGTGGAGTGAGGCTAAAAAATCTTCTGCTAAAGATCTGAGCACACAGAGAGAGAGAGAGAGAGTTATTATGGCCCTGATTCAGCAAAGAACTTAGGCACACTAAGGAAGCAAGCTGAGATTGAACAGTGCTTTGTTGAACAGGGGTGGACTTAAGCAAGTGATTTGCTGCATCAAGGCCTATATCTGTAGCAGCTGTCTTTCTGTTAACATGTTTTTATTTGTTATCAATGTGTAACAGGTTTTGAAGTTGCATGGAAGCAGAGACTATTAATGTCTCTATCTGTGTTATCTATATCTAGTCTGCTTTCACAGAACTTAAAAACCTAGAGTAAATGGATTTAGCCAAGCAGATGGAGTCATATAACTTTCAGAAATAAGTATAACTTTCAGTATATATATTCTTTCAGTGCAACAAAAAAAGTTATACTTATCCTCAGTGTTTCACAGGTGGCATTCACCGCTATGCAGGAATGTTAAAGCAAACAGAAACAGCTTTTATCACAGCAGATGTCATGATCTGCACTTAGGGTTCAATCTTGCCATCCGCTACGTAGGCATGAATTGACGTGCATCAGAGAACACGATTGAGCTATCCACTTATTTTAGAAAGTGTTCTAAAAATACATCTAATATGAGGAGTTGTAAAAATTCCTTTTTTACCTGCTAGGGAGAACTATGCATAAATGCTGGCTTTATATTGCTCTGCTACTATGTAAATTATGGGACCCATGCTAATAGCTGAAAATAACTTGTTTAATACTTGGGCTATGTGGGGTGTCTGTGTGTGTCTATATAGTGATTGATCCATCTCTCTTTTTCTCACACACACGTACACGCACATGCACACACACACAAAGAAACTTGCACTGAGAACACATGCGGTAGGCAATCCCCAATTTAAAGAACCCCTGAGGTTTCCAGTGCTGTTTTCTTCAATCTTTATTTAAGATCAACTGTCTCTGCAAGGGAATTGATTTTTGTTGATCTCTTGGATGGTCACTTGAGAGATTTGAATTTTCTAGCTTTGTTTCTGTCTTGCTGTCTAAATTGAGTCTAGATATTTTATAAATGGTGATTTATTTTGGGAAGAAAACAGACAAAAATTAGTTTGTAAACTCTGTGAGGCAGGGACTGTCTTTGTCTATAACAAAGGATTACTATAACAGAATTATTCAGAATAATTAACATCAGGACACACGGGTTACTCATATTTGGGCCAGATCCCACAGTCCTTCTGGCCAAAAGTTCCCATTGATATCCTTTGGGATTTATTTGCAGATTAATTGAATAATAATCCAATTATAACATCAGGGCAAATCTTCTGACCTGTACAAACCCAAAAACATGAGTTCAATGGGATTGCTAAGGATTGCAAAACTGAGTCCTGAATGCACAGCCACAGCACCGTCCCCTGACTTGCATGTATTTTGATAGTCTTTAATTACATGATCACTAGAATTAGGTGAAATTTTTTGGCCAAATTTTTTTACATCAAAAAGCACAGATTTAGTGACACCAAAATGTTTCACACATATGTTTTGGTTTCAACAAATAATTTTGGCAGAAGAAAAAATTATGAACAAATCAAAATGTTTTGTTTTGACATTTTTGAAACACAAAGTTTCAAATGTTCAGGACTTTTTATTTCAAAATTTCCTTGAATTTAATTTTTTTTTAAATGAAAAAATATAAAAAAGCTTGAAATCAAAACAAAGCATTTTGTTTCAGGTCAAATGAAATTTTTTGTTTGACCTGGAACAATTTTTTTTCAACTTTTCAATTCATGAAAAATTCCAAAAAATGTTAGTCTTGGGTTGACCTGAATGATTTTTTTGTTCACTGTTCGAAACTGCCATCCAACAAAATATTAGTTATTTGCACAGCTCTAATGATCACATCCAGTTTCTCAAATAACACAATATCAGTTGTTTTTACAACCTTAGATCCACATTATAGCATCTTGTAACATCTTGTGACATTCTTTTCAATCTAGTACCTTAACTTCATTGTCATAATCTTTATTGACGTAGTTGTTGCTATGAGAAAAGCTCTTCTCTCTAAGAGCTGTATTTTCATAAATTTCTCTGCATAGCAATACTATACACTTATGTAACAGGACAGGTTCTTTTTGAGACAGTAATAAATTACCACAGTATCTCTCAAGCAGTTTCTAAAGGAAAATACACATGCACAATTTAATATGTTTTATGCCTGTCTCTTTTACGTACACGTGTATCTAATTTGTATTTTTCATGTGACCTGTCCTCACACTGTCTTAATATTAATCTGATTAGTCTGATATTTATATCTCTATATATATTGGATGTGTTTTCTTTAAAACATTCTTAAGCTTTTTCTTTTATCTGACGTAAGAATTTCTACTGAGAATGAATGCTTGTTTGGTACTGATTGGAAAGTTAGCAATATATTTCTAACTCATACCTACAAATACATTGGAAAATGATTTTTCTCATAAACAGCTATAGAGTGTGTATGCATTTTCAAATGCTAAATGTGTAACTGTATTATACAATAATAGTATATTTTTACAATGATGTACTTATGAAGCATCACCCAGCATAGAGGGTGTCCTAGGGTGGAATGGGATCACTGGACAGCAAAGTAGCCCCAAGAGGGCTGTTCCCGCCACCCTGAGACTGCTCTAACTTGCACCAGAAGCCAGACTAGCCCCCCCTCACCCCAAGATGGAGTGGCAGGAAGTTGGTGGAAAGCACAGCTCAGCCGCATCTGAGTATTTGTCCCTGATTATAATATGTTGAGTATGTTTTACTGTTTGCATTCCATAAAGCTGACTTTCAAAAGCATCAAACAGCACTACAATAGCTGTAGGGGGAAAGGTAGGATATTGTTAGTATTATTTGAGAAATAGTAGGTGATTATGGAATTCAAAATGGAATGGGATGAGTGCATGGACAATAGCTGCTGCACTTCAGCATTTGTTTTGTATCTTCAGAATGGCCATGAAATGTGTTTAAGTCCTGTTGTGTCCTCCCCATCCCGATCCTTTCCCCCGCCAAACATGGTCACTTATTCTGTAACACAGAACCTAGTAGCCACATTGGCTTCAATGCAGCATGTGGAATTGTCAGGGGTCTATTGGATAGCATGCTTTGTGCAGCCCAGTTATTTCTTCACAGGATGACCTGCTGGCTCATTGAAAGTGCTGTGCAAATAGTGTGCTGCTAGGGACATGCAAGAAGTAGCCCTGCATTTCCCAAGGCTGGATTGTGCCATAATGGGAAACTGAATAGTATACCTTATAGAGATTTAAAAGAAGCTCCCTCTTCAAGAATATTGCAGGTAATGTTTTACTAATTGTCTGTTGAAAGTAAAGGGGAAACAATTTTAGCCAATAATATCGAAGAATTACTTGCACACATGTAACCCTTCCTACTTATGTACCATGAACAAGTCATAGTTTTCATTTGAGTTTTAAATGTCACTTACTTCTTTAACTTTGATTCCCTTATTTTCTCTGTTATACACTGCAAGTTCTCTACACCATATTCCTGCAATACCAACACCTCTCCCTCCATATGTAATTTCTGTTGACTAAGAGCTGCTGTTAACAAAACATTACTCTCAAAAGAATCTACCACCATTTCCATCCCATTCCCTTTCCAGATATTAAAAGTGCATCATTTTTAGTTGTATTTAGTATTTTCGGGGAAAGGTATGTTTATTATTTTAACAATGTGTTTTCCGATGCTTAAAATACATTTTCTGTCTGGAAGTAAGGAGGCAAATAACCATTAGCAGTCAACATTTATTGAACTGCTAGCTACAGCCACTTTAAAGTACAGCTATCTGCCTAGAATCGTTTTTTTTTTTTTACCTTTAAGAAAAATATAATAGGGAAGGGATAGATAGGTGGGATGATTCATAGGACGAATCATTGCTCCTGTGGAGCTATTCTCTATTTCACTACACAATCCACTCTGTAATCCTGTCTGTTTAAAAACCAGATTTAAAAAAATCAGTTCCTGAGTTATATGGTAACAGCATGTTGTGATTCTGAACTTTGGGAGACAGCAAATAGTGAACTTCATGCACCTAATTAGTACCACCTCTCTATGGAAAATTACATTATTGTAAACACAGACTGAGTGCAATTAATTGCTCTCAAGGACACTATTTATTAACATTTAGTGTGATGAACATTGAGACCACTTGACTGTGAACATATGTCTACACTGCAGCTGGGGGTGAGCCTCCCGGTCTGGATAGAAAGCCTTGCATTAGCTGTACTTGAGATAGTGCGCTAAAAATAGAGGTGCAGATACTGCATCATGGGTGTGGCTTGGGTTAGCCACTTGAGCTCGGATCCAGGGGATCAGGCGGGCTTGGACTCACATGGCTTGCCTGAGCTGCCACCCAGGGCACAATGTTGACACTGCTATTTTTAGTGTGCTAGCTTGAATGGAGCTAGTGCGAGTCTGTCTACACGGCTGGGAGGCACACACTCAGCTGCAGTGTTAGACACACACTGCAGTGTTGATTAGGCCTTGGTCTCATTTATGCTCCATTGTAAATCCAGGGTCAGACTCTGGTTTGAGTCCAATCCCCGCCACCATCCACACACAACTCTGTCTGATTCAGTTCAGCAAGCACTCCGGATCCAGGTCCTAGGACCCACTGAGGGGATGAGTCTGAGACAAAGTCCTGCTGAAACTCAAGTCCAAGCCCTGTCACTTTGCAGTGTGGACACAACTCAAATTACAGACCGAAGTCGGAAGGTCTGTGTAGTGCAGTGGTTCTCAAACTAGGGCCGCTGCTTGTTCAGGGAAAGCCCCTGGCGGGCCAGGCCAGTTTGTTTGCCTGTCGCGTCCGCAGGTTCGGCTGATCGCAGCTTCCAGTGGCTGCAATTTGCCGCTCCAGGCCAATGGGAGCTGCAGGAAGCGGTGCGAGCTGAGGGATGTACTGGCTGCCACTTCCCGCAGCCCCCATTGGCCTGGAGTGGCGAACCGCAGCCACTGGGAGCTGTGATTGGCTGAACCTGCGGACGCAGCAGGTAAACAAACCGGCCCGGCCTGGCCCGCCAGGGGCTTTCCCTGAACAAGCAGTGGCCCTAGTTTGAGAACCACTGGTGTAGTGCACTATGGATGTATTAGCATGGTTGTGAGACCCAGGTCCAGTGACTATAAACCCAATGCAACATGGACGCTCAAGCACGGGGTTCAAAACACCGAGTCCGCAAGCCCAGATCCGACAGACCCAGCTTTATAATACAGTGTAGACATACTCTAAGGGCACTGGGCTCTAACTCAGGCCCCAGCCCCTAAGAGTATATCTTCATGGCAGAGTTAGCCCATGTGATTGACACCAAGATCTGAGCACCCAAGCAGGGCCAGCTCCAGGCACCAGCTTAACAAGGAGGTGCTTAGGGCGGCCAAGGGAGAGGGGCGGAACCTGCGGCAATTTGGGCTCTAGGAGCGAAGGACCTGCTGCTGAACTGCCACCGCCAATCGCGGCTTTTTTTTTTTTGGCTTGGGGCAGCAGAAATGCTGAATCTGGCCCTGCACCTAAGTTAGCCTGGGCTGGGTGTGTGTGTCCCTGAAGCAAAGTTCTACCCAAGTTACTATGTCCTCACTGATGCTGCACTCCCCCGTCTGTGTCACTAGACTTCTGGGGGCACATCCCATGGTTTTTCATGCTGCAGTAAGCTGATCTGTTCTATGACTTTTTGTGTGTGTGTGACTTGTGGAGAACTTGTCTGTCTTTCAGGGCACACGGGGAATTCTGGGAAGGCATTGGAGGACTATCAGCATTGGAATGATTCAGCCTCTATACTCACTGCAAAATGGTTGGGTTATCAGCCTGAGTGAAAACAGCATCTGGACTCTAATCCAGACCCTTAGCCAGGCCAGCTAGCCCAGGACAAAAGCACCACCAGGTGAGAGGATTTTGAGTGTGGATGTCGGATGGCTAGGGGCAACACCTGGGTAAGAGCCTGTGCTAGCTCTGCAGTGAAGGCACATGCTGATTTTCTCTGCTCTAGTCAAATCTGCGTATTGTTTTCTGCTGGAAAATAAATTCAGACATTGACAAAAATGTGTAATTGAAAAAGAGAAATCATGCAGCCTTGCAGTAAAACACAAGAGGGCATGAATCTTTGGAAAGGCAAGACAACTTATTTATCAGACTAAAATATTTTCCTGATATGTCCCAAAATTGTAGTTATAAAGATTTCATATCATGGATCTACTCAGCCAGAAGTTAACTTTCCTACATTCTGTATTTCATATACTGTCACTGTAAATACCACTGTGTTGTGTCAGAAAGCACTATGGTAGTTTTTTCTTTTAAATTAGACTGTGCAACAACTATGAATATAGTGATAATCATTAGAATGACTTGGTAACTTCATAAGCTTCATCAAGTACAGTTAGGGTGACCAGATGAGGGGAAGAAAATATCAGGACACATGGCGGGGTGCCTGCTGGCTGAGCAAAAAAAAAAAAATGCCGAGTCCTGCCCTGGCTGAACAACAACAAAAAAACAACAACACAGTGCTGCCAGCAGATATCAGGACAAAATGCGTCCCGACCAATACCGAAATATCGGGTCATCTGGTCATCCTAAGTACAGTGTCTGAACTTGGTAACTGTTCTGTATTTATATGGGATTTCTAATATTCATAGAATCACAGGACTGGAAGGGACCTCAAGAGGTCATCTAGTCCAGTCCCCTGCACTCATGGCAGAATTGAGTATTATCTAGACCATTATCTAAGTATTATCTAGACCATCCCTGACAGGTGTTTGTCTAACCTGCTCTTAAAAATCTCCAAGGATGGAGATTCCACAACCTCCCTAGGCAATTTATTCCAGTGCTTAACCACCCTGACAGTTAGAAAGTTTTTCCTAACGTCCAACCTAAACCACCCTTGCTGCAATTTAAGCCCATTGCTTCTTGTCCTATCCTCAGAGGTTAAGAAAAACAATTTTTCCTCCTCCTCCTTGTAACAACCTTTTACATACACCTCTACCCCGATAGAACGCGATCTGATATAACACAATTCGGACATAACGTGGTAAAGCAGTGGGGAGCCTTGGGCCCTTTAAAGTGCCACCCAAGCCCTGCTGCTTTACTGCATTATATCTGAATTTGTGTGGAGCCCTGAGCCCCTTAAATCACTATGCGAGACCGGCTGCCAGAGCCCGGGTGCTCCAGCAGCTGGGCTCGGGCAGTGATTTAAAGGGCCAGAGACTCTGGCCACTACGGGGAGCCTGAGGCCCATTAAATCCCCACCCGAGTCCCGCTGCCAGAGCTCCGGTGGTGATTTAAAGGGCCTGGGGCTCCCCACAGCAGCTGGAGCACCGGGCCCTTTAAATCCCTGCCAGAGCTCTGGCAGCTGGGCTGGGGAGGTGATTTAAAGGGCCTGGGGCTCCCCGCAGTGGCTGGAGCACCGGGACCTTTAAATCACCGCCAGGGAAGCCGGTCCAGTCCGGCATAGTGTACCGGCTCTTGCCTATAAGGCGGTGAGATTTTTTGGCTCCCGAGGACCGCGTTATATCGGGGTAGAGGTGTACTTGAAAATTGTTATCATCTCCCCTCTCAGTCTTCTCTTTTCCAGACTGAACAAACCCATTTTTTTCGATCTTCCCTCATTGGTCATGTTTTCTAGACCTTTAATCATTTTTGTTGCTCTTCTCTGGACTCTCTCCCATTTGTCCACATCCTTCCTGAAATGCGGTACCCAGAACTGAACAGAATACTTCAGCTGAGGCCTAATCAGTGCCGAGTGTCTTGCTTACAACACTGCTGCTAATGCATCCCAGAATGATGTTCGCTTTTTTTGCAACAGTGTTATACTGTTGACTCATATTTAGCTTGTGGTCAACTGTGACGCCCAGATCCCTTTCCACAGTACTCCTTTCTAGGCAGTCATTTCCCATGTTGTATGTGTGCAACTGATTGTTCCTTCCTAAATGGAGTACTTTGCATTCGTCCTTATTGAATTTCTTCCTATTTAATTCAGACCATTTCTCCAGTTTGTCCAGATCATTTTGAATTTTAATCCTATCCTCCAAAGCATTTGCCTCCCTGCCGAGCTTGATATCGTACACAAACTTTGTAAATGTACTCTCTAGGACATTATCTAAATTATTAATGAAGATATTGAACAGAACGGGACTCAGAACTGATCCCTGCAGGACCCCACTCATGTCCTTCCAGCATGACTGTGAACCACTGATAACTACTCTCTGGGAACAGTTTTCCAACCAGTTTTGCATCCACCTTATAGTAGTTCCATCTAGGTTACATTTCCCTGGTTTGTTTATGAGAAGGTCATATGAGACAGTTTCAAAAGCTTTACTAAAGTCAAGCTATATTGACAATATTACTGCAGAATAGTTACCACTGCAAAGTACGCTCTGAAATTACAGTGTCAATAGACCTTAGATGCATAAAGACAACACTGACAGTATCACTTGCCTCCAAATGAGATTACAACTGTATATCTCAGGGTGATGATATTACAATCTGGTGTCAAGTTTTTTTTCCAAATTGTGTTAACTGATAATATTTAACACAATTTTTTAAATTGAAATAATCTCAAGTGGAATCCTGTGACACAGCTCATATTAGTGTTATACTACATATACTGTATGCTTTTCTAGTTTCAGTGCTGTAAAAAGACAGTGGCTGCAGCGGATGAGTCCAGAATGAGAAGAGTTGCTTTGCAACCCTTATTTCAGATTGTTCTGTTCCAGATAAGGCGTTGACAAGTTTATATAAATACAGAAGGAAAGATTAATGTGCTCTGTAGCAAGGTCAAAGTAAACGGCTTCATCATTTTAAATGTGTTGACAATTCCTAAGACGTTTTGCGATGGTTCCAAGAAGTTTTCCTAAATGTGTAGCTCCTATTGCTATGGTGTAATGAGACTCTCAGATGTAACAGTGCCAAGGACCATATAAGAACCAAGAATTAATGCAAATCTTTCTTATATCTTATAGAGTTGTGGGTCATACTCTGCACTGACACTCTTTGTAAGTCAGTGGGGTTCATCAGCTGTAATGCAGCACAGAATTAGGCCCAATCACATGTATAACAAGGTATCATGTCAAGGAAGATATTGAAAATTACAAACATGAGCTGCATGGTTCATGCATATCCCCGAAGCATTAGTGTCACTAGCATCCAGCTCTAAAAATTAAACTATTGAGTAGAACTGGGAGAATAGTGGGAAAATTTAGCAATAAACATTTGGAAATTAAATTTTGAATCTCAGAGTTCACACCCTTCTAGTATTGACTTTCCATGAACATTTAGACAAGCCAAATGCTATTTGTATGAAATTTCAAGCTTGTAGCCAAAATTCTTGATGTGATGAAATGAAAGTCATTTCAGATGGAAGTAGACGGCCCATGAATTAAATGCTAGACCTATGTGACTGCAGGAGCAGAAGCAGTGACATCCTACGTATTACATGGAGAGAAATATCAATGTCCCCCGGCTCCCACAAGACGGTTTCTCATTAGCATTTGCCCCAGTGAGGCCTGGCCTGTTGGAATAGATAAGTATGCTGTACTTTTGCAAAGCACTGTGTTCAAGGAAATAAAGCACAGGATTTCCCATGTCAAGTCATATGTTCCTCAAAATACATTACAATTTTTAAATTAAATTAAATTAAAATAGGGATTATAAACAAATTCTAAAATGGGGCTTCCCACCCACCTGTTAGCAGATGTTAAATGCATACAGAGACATAGATGAATATAACTGTTGTGCAATCAAATGCAACAAAAAATCATTTGAGAAAGACAGTCCTGACATGTTGACTGGCAGAGTGGGGTTGTCTTATGTGCTGCCTGTCTGCTGAGTGCCAGCTGCCTAATACTGAGTCTGGTATTTTCACTCTCGCTCATGATCTCTTTTTCTGGAGCTCCCCTCCCCACACTTATTTGACTAACTGAAGCTGAATTGTCTCCATTAAAATATATCATGTGCTCTCTTTTCAAGGTAGGCAGTTGCTTTGTATGTTTTCTTCATGGAGCATGTTATGGAGAATATATCATTATTAGTGCTCCAAGATCTCCTCCATATTGTCTTCCTTTTCCAAGTTCTAGTCTTAAGCACTGTGACCCCATTCTCTCCCTATTCTTTGTCCCCAGAAGGCATGGACATTATTCCTTTATTATCATCTGCCTCTCTCTTTTAGAAGGAAAATACATTACATATGATTCATGGCTAATCACTCCTCTCCAGATACGTGGAATTCATCTGCATCCCTCAAAATTGTATCTTCCAACTTCATTTGTGGTCAACCTTGTGCTCTATTTCTTTCAACCTCAGCTTTATAAACTTTTCTACTGCACACTAAACATGAACCTATCTTTGCAGTTGTCTTGTTCTCAACTGGTACAAGACTGCAACTTGCCAGGAACATCTAAGTATCAATTTGTTTGTGACAAAATCAAACCAGTGGGTATTAATAATACACCATAATTTTGACACGGAAAACTGTTTAGGTTCCTCTCCTCAACTGTTTTTAATGGCAGTGTTTCTGCTCCATATAACAGAAGCAGAAATCACTGCTTTGAATACTCATAGCTTAGTTGTCACAACAAAAATCCCACTGCCCAAACTAAGGCCATTGAAGATACTGAGTTGACAGTGAGGCAAAACGGATCCAATACGTGACTTCGGTTATAGAACCTCCTGCTGTCAACCAACTACCTAGATAAAACTATCCACCCATTTAACGTCACTGCCATCTACATGAAGCATTGGCAGGTCATTTGTTTCTGTTTTATAGATGCTTTGGTTTTACCCCCATTGATCTTAAGTGTATAGATTGTACAGTTTTTCACAGCTCTTCTAGAGTTAGCTGTAATTGGTTACTAGTCTTTCCAAGTAAGACACTATCATCCACATTCTCAAGAGTCTCTAAAGATGGACCATTGAATTTCACACCTCCTACTTTGGCCTCAATCAGTTTTGTCATAATAATGGGGTTGATACAATGATCTGAGTAGAACAGAGCGGTGGCTGGCTCGAAGGGACAAGTTAGTGTCTAAAAGACCCAAGGAAAAGATTGCAATAGCCAATGATGATTTGGGTGTGGACAGGGGCGTGCACAAAGAGGGGCAAGCAGGGTCATGGCCCACCTCCAAAATCTCCATGCATTGCCTCTGCCTCCACCCCCTGGCTTACATCAGTGGGCAGCCTGTAAAGCAGTGCTGGGACTCCGGGAGCAGGGAAGGAGAAGCAGCAGCTGTAGGGATATGGGGAGAAGGAGCTCAGCTGGCAGCCGGCCACTTTTCTGCTTCTTCCCTCCCCGGGCTGCAGGGACACAAAGAGTGCCACTGCCAGGGAGGGCTGCTGTCTCCTCACTACTAAGCATCCCCACCAGAGATGTCCTGAGAAATCTGGGAGGGAGGGGGTCACACAAACCTTTCCTTTGTGTGTGTTTAAGGTGCCCTTCCCCCAGGGCCGGCTCCAGGCACCAGCTTGTCAAGCAGATGCTTGGGGCGGCCACTCCGGAGAGGGGCGGCACGTCCAGCTATTTGGCGGCAATTCGGCGGACGGTCCCTCACTCCCGCCCGGAGCAAAGGACCTCCCGCCGAATTGCCGCCGCGGATCGCGGCATTTTTTTTTTTTTGCGCCGCTTGGGGCGGCAAAAACCCTGGAGCCAGCCCTGCCTCCCCCCCTCCCCGAAAAAGTGATCAAATTTAAATTCTTGCGCACACCCCTGGGTATGGACAAGCAATTTAACTGGGAACAACATTGAATGGAGAGATTTCTGAAATGTTAGGGTGGGGAAAATGGCCATCATTTGGCCATGGCCTGTATGTGAGTGGAATCTAAGTTGGTTCCCAGGTTATAAGTATATTGTTAGGTATATCAAAAAATAGAGGTAGAGGAGAGTTTTGCAGAAGAAAGCTTATGAAGTGTGTTTTGGCCATGTTGAATTTGAGTTAACAGCAATGAGATGTCTGAGAGAGAGTGAACCTCTTTGCGACTCTGACAAATGAAAATTAATATTAATGCTGGCCCCAACTATGATACACTTGGCAGATTTTTCTATCAGTGGTGTGTTAGGCACGGGCTGACCAAAGTTGCCCAGAAGAAAAAGGCTAAAGCTGTCTGAGATAATCCCTAAATCTGCTGGCCTCCATAAAGCAGACCTGCTCTCTTCCTGAGGGAATCAGAGGCCCAGGGAGTTGATTACTCCCTCCACTTCTTGATCTTCCTATTCTGTGTAAAAGCTTTGGTTGGGTAAGTATGCAATTATACATTCAATCCAAAGAACAGGCGATCTACTCCCCAGAAAGATGGAAACAACTAATTCATAAAGCCTTCTCCTTCTTTGTTAGCTACACTCATCCAATGACAGACAAGAAACAATACCATGTGACTAAGATTACTGATCACACGGTGGAAATGACGAATAATGAAAAACAAATACATACAACCACAGTTTACAAGCAACCTATCAGCTTATACTCACGACATGTATTCCTCAAACAGTGATGAAAAATGAACACATCTGTAAAATCTAAACTGTTCTGATCAATTTGCCAAAAGAGAAATGGCCATGGCATTTTGGCCATGATTAATTCAGCCAGCTCTATTCCTGCAGTGGCTGTGGATGTGGGGGCCACGGGGAACCTAGCTGAATGGATAGATGTTTCTTTTTGCCATCTTTGACAACAGGCAGTATGATAATACAGCAACAACAACTAATAACTAATAAATTATATAGATTCAGAGAGAATCTGTCCATAGGAACTAGTGAAGGAATAAAACCAGATCATCCTAGGAAGGGGAGAAGAAAGAGGGGGGAGGCTGTGGAAGGACACGAGTCACTGATTGCTCCTAAAGTGTTTCCAGTGTGATGCAAATCCTTAGTGTGCTCCCAAAAGAAATAAACAGCATTTGAGCTATAATACCAATATCCTGCATTTTTAAATGTTGTCTGCATCATTCGAATACATTTCTTGCTTACTGAAACATTTGATCTGTGGGCAGAATGGATTTAATTTTTAATTGACAAGGCTTCATGTTTTGATTGTGTGTATTGTGTTTGGATTGGATTGAAAAGTTCTTTGTAGGACTGTGAGAGATGTAATAAAATTAAGAAAACATCTTTCAGCAGGCATTGGAGTCTTATTAACCTTCAAAGCGAAACACTGGCCAGACTCCATACAAATATTAATACCAACACATCCAAATACATTGTATGACTAGTCTATTGCCAAGTGAACAGCTATGTGAATCTTTATTCTGCATGCTAAACAGCTAATCAATAGCATGTTCAGGAATCAAAGGGCTGGTGTTTTAGACATGAATTCACTTTACTTCTGCAGTTTACTGTGAAAGCTCCTAGCTGCTGAGCTCATTAAAGTTCCCTTGGCTGATCTGGCTTTATAGGCAATTTTGTGAAGGGGCAGCATCAGAGCTAGCCTACTGATTGGGACTCCATTGGCTCAGCAGGGATCCAGGAATTCAGGGGAGAGAGCACAGTGTTCCGCTAAAAATATGTCTTGGCTTCTGCAATGCCAGGAAGATTGCACGGCTGAGCTAATTGGCAGGGGTGTAGAGATCTGGGTGGGAGCCAGAGCTTTCTTAGTTTAGGATAATTCCAAGGTGGGACCTCTGCAACATGTATGTAGCTCTGAATTTAATCTCCTTCTAGATTGTCATTTATACTATTGCAGGCATTTACAATCCGGTCTGAACTTGTTTTGCCACTGACTGTTGCTGGACCCAGGGCATATCTTATATGAAATACAGAAGTGACTCTGCAATTAATTGACTACAAAACTGTGTAGAAATTTGAGCAGAATATTGAAACTACCAGACATGAGGATCAAACACCAGAAGATGCACAAATATTCACTGTTCACCCTCATTCAGTGGATTTAAAGTAGTAAAACTAAAAGGATTTCACTTAAAATCCTCTCTTGTTAGGGTTGATTTTCTGTGTTCTTTCTCCTTTGAGTCTCATTTTTAATACTCTAAACAGAGTACTCAGGGCTCTGGAGCATGCCTCAGGGCTCAGCCCAGCTCCCGTTCATGCAGAGGATAGCACTCAGATGTCTCTCATCACCTGCCTCTGGAAAGTGAGGAGGATCTAGTCTACAGCCCCCATCCTAAGAAGAGTTTTTAAGGGAGAGAGAAGTAGAGGAGGGAGAATAGTTGGGAGAGTTTGAGGGAGAAAGGAGGAGAGAGGGAAAACACTGAATAAAAAATGATAAAGGGAGAAGGCTAACTAGAAGAAGGAAACTACCTAAAGGAAAAACTGAAAATGGGAAAGACGTTTAAGAAACTGAGTGTTTGCTTCACGTGACATGTTGAATTTACAGTTTAATTTTGTAAAAAGCAACAGAGGGTCAGTTTAATTTTGTTTTTCAGAGGTTGTTTGTTTGTTTGTTTGTTTGTTTCCAGTGTCTTTGGAAAAACACTCACTCACCCAAACTTACTTTGGATTCTATAGTCTGGCCATAGGTGCGGAAGTTGGCTCTTTCCTTTTCCCTACCTTCCTTCAGCACTCCAGTTCCTGGTTTCATCTCTCTGCCATCCATAGAAGCAGAAGGGGTGTTTGGGCCTCAGTTTGAAGACTTGATTAGGACATTATTTTCCTTTTCTCATAAAAACCCACAGAAGAGGGAAACTTTGTTTTGTAAGTCTCTGGCTTTTTAACCCTTCAGATCCACCCTGAATTCCTCGAAACTCAGATGAGTAGTCTTTTTCTGACTTCATTGGAACTAATTGTATGAGTAAAGGAAGCAAGACTTAGCACACAGTTAGCATTTAACCTAAACGCATTATCCATTATGGATCTGTAATTATTTGCTTTTGTGTTTATCACGTCTTGTTTTCTGTGACTGGCATGATAAGAAGAATAAAACAACATGTTTTATGAGAAGAACAAACTATATATAGATTGATAGTTTATTCTTATAAAACATATTGTTAAAAACATAAATATATATTTTGAATAATATGCATTTCATGGAACATGGAGAATGATTCTATCAGACAACTGATATTTATGTTTCTGTCTGAAATCTTGGCTGTAGTATTTATCAGTATAATGAGGAAGTATTTCCTCCAGCACATGGACATGTATTAAAGAAATGTGGAATCATCTATGAAGAATATTCTTCTCCTCCAGCGTACAATGAGTTCCTATGTTTCTCAGGGCAGCTCTACAAAATGAGGGTCTGGCTGTGCCAAAAATGCCAAATGCATACATTTTTTTAAATGCTGCTGTATGAAAACGCTGTATCTCAAGCCAATTTAGTGAGCTTCACTGAAATAATTTACACGAGCCTCCTCAGATGGGAGACAAATATGGAACTCCAGCAACATGAGTTTTATTCACTTTTCAGTTAAATCACAGATCGTATAGGAAGGATGAATAATATAAATAAATATCTTATCTTATTCTCGTGATGAAAGCAAATAGTGTCTTTTACCTAGAAGAACTTGAAAGTGCTTTTACAAATTTACATATTCAGAAATTTGCTTGATACAGCGCTAGACGTAGTCATCTCCGTGGTGAAAGCCAGTGACTATTTAACAACGCATACAAACAATGCACACACGGCAACATTCCAAGACAGAAAACAAAGAATACTCTCCTCAGCTGATGCTACAGGGAATATTTGAGGTTGCTAGACTATAATTACTAATAAATAAAATTAGGTGTTTGCAATTCCATAGTGCCTTTCATAAAAGATTCTCAAAGAACTTTGTAAACATTAAGCCTCCCAACAGCCCTATGAGATAGCTATATAGGACATACAGTTATTATTACACCCACTACTGAAATGCAGCTACTTCCAGGGTAGAACATTATGGACTTGATTCTGCCTTTTTTCCTTTAACAATAGGGCATAACAGCAATTGCAACTCTATATAATAGTCAAGGCAAAAAATGAAGACCTTTATATCTAATTGAATCAGAATGGGAATTTAGGTAGACAGATATACCCAGAGCCTCAAAGATATTTTAGATTCTAACTCCCAGTGATTTCAGTGGAAATTAGGTGCCTAAATACCTTTGAGGCTCTGGGCCATAGTGATTGACTGAGCTGGAATTTGTTCAGAACACATAGGTCAGCACTTCTATGATTACGCAGTATAATGACCACAAATGGTCAAGCCTGGATGGTCACAGTGGTCCCTTCTGGCCATAGAATCTATGAATTTAGGACTTAAGTTTTATATTTCATCCAACACAGAGACAATAAGCTTTTCCAAAAGAATGGGTCTCTAAAGTTAGTTCCCAAGTCCGTTTTTAGACACCCAAAGAAATTGACTGATTTTCAACAATGCTGACAACACAACAGTTCCCATTCATCCTCTCCTCCCATCCTTCTATATACCAAGGATATATTCATAAATTCCAAGACCAGAAGGGAGCCCTGTGATCATCCAGTCTAACCTCCTGTACAACATAGGCAGTAGAATTTCCCTAAAATAATTCCTAGAGCATATCTTTTTAGAAAAACATTCACACAAAGGGTATGAAGCTGAAGATACCAGCTGGCTCATTTATTTATGCATTTATTTCTCCAGTAATAAGTCAATGCAAGTTGCTATTTCAGGATTAAAATAGTCTTAATTTTGCTTAACTTTTTCAGAATAATTTACTTAAGTGAACACAATGGAATAACTCAAGATGTTGTTGATAAATTGAAGAGGGTTCAGAGAAGAGTCCTTAGAATGATTAAAGAGTTAGAAAACACATCTTTTAGTTATAGACTCAAGGACCTCAATCTCTTTAGTTTATCAAAGAGAAGGTTAAAGGGTGATTTGCTCACAGTCTGTAAGTATCTACCTGGGGCACAGATATTTGATAATAGAGAGCTCTTCAATTCAGTAACAAAGGTATAACAAGATCCAATGGCTGGAAGTTGAAGCTAGACAAAATCAGACTAGAAATAAGGAACAAATTGTTAACAGTGAGGATAATTAACCATTGGAATAACTTATCAAGGATTGTGGTGGATTCTCAATTATTGGAAATTTTAAAATCAAGAGTGGGATGCTAGTCTAAATGTTAAGCTCTAGTTCAACTACAGCTTTTGGCCTTGAAGCAGAAATTAATTCAAGGAAGGCCCATGGATTACGAAGTAGATCAAACTTAGAGATGTGTGAACAGGTCAATGGTCAAATTGAAAAACATCCATTTTGGGTTGACCCAAAATGAAATTTGCATAACAAATTTCAGTGAAACATTTCATGCATCCCAAAATGAAATGTTTCATTTAGTTTTTAAGGATTTTTTTTAATGGAAACAAAATTCAAAATGACAAGTTGTTTGGAAATGAAAAGCCATTTTGAATTTAAAAAGTTTAAAGTATTTCATTTTGAAAATGTTAGAATGAAGTCTTTTGACTTTTCAAAAAAAAAATCAGCCAAAACAGTTCGCCAATTTGACAGGAATCCACAAAATGTTTTGGTCAACCCAAATGTACATTTTTCTTTGACAAAAGGTTCATCCAATTTTTTCCCCGATCTCTAGTCAAACTAGATGATCACAATGGTCTCTTCTGGCTTTAAAAAATCTATAACAATTACTTATCCAATAAAATATTACTACATAATGCAGTGGCCAGATATATAATTCTGTATGGTACTGCTCAGATAAATTGATTTATTTTGTGACTCTCACACTCATAGGGCCGTAGTCTAACCTGGCTTTTCGCACAGAACAATCAATGATGTAGAATAAGGGTAGAATATTATGCATAAGCCTGATATAAAGCTCACTGAAGTAAAAAATTGGAATCTTTATACTGACTTTGAGGGGCTTTGGGTGAGGCCCTCATTTAGGATATGAGAACAGTTCTACTGCCTGATCCTGTGTACAGATGGGATTGTGTTGATTCAGATTCAGACTGTGATTACCAAATTATGATGATCTGTTTTATGTCTGGTAAATGTTCTCTGACTTGGGAATAAATTCAACCCTGGTGTAAGCAAGGCAACTCCACCGAAGCCAATAGAGCTGTGCCAGTTTAGGGCAGGGCTGAATTTACCTCTGGCAGACTAATCCTGGATTGGGCAGGCAAAACAAGTTGCCTAATTGATACATAAATGCAAAAATAGAGGCCTGTAGCTTTTCTTGACCAAAGCCCAGACATGGAAATTGTTGCCTACCCATAGATCTATATGCATGAACAGCAAAGTGCAGAATATGATAACATTTCCTCTTTCCCAGTCACGGAGAGAGATCTTCCAAAGTTAATCATTTATATGTGAGGTTAGAATTTGGTTCTGAACTTCATTTATTTCAATCAATAATTACGGGATCAGGTCTCAGGGATGGGTTTGATAAATATATATAATAGCTATCAGAGACTACATAGTTAAGTGACAAGAGGTAGAGCAGGGATGGCCAACCTGAGCCTGAGAAGGAGCCAGATTTTACCAATGTACATTGTCAAAGAGCCACAGTAATATGTCAGCAGCCCTACATCAGTTCCTTCTGCCCCCCCCCAGCATCTCCCACCCACCGGCAGCCCCACCGATCAGTGCTTCCCTCCCCCACCTCCCGGTCATCTGTTTCGTGGCTTGCAGGAGGCTCGGGAGGAGGAGGGGAGGAGCGAGGGCACGGCAAACTCAGGGGAGGGGATGGGAAGGGGTGGAGTGGGGGCAGGGCCTGTGGCAGAGCCAGGGGTTGAGCAGTGAGCACCCCCCCGGCACATTGGAAAGATGGTGCCTGTAGCTCCAACCCCAGAGTCGGTGCCTATAGAAGAAGCCACATATTAACCTCTGAAGAGCCGCATGTGGCTCCAGAGCCACAAGTTGGCCACCCCTGAGCTAGAGTCTTGGACTCTTGGATCCCATTCTGTAGCTCCTAGAGTCACTGTAATATCCTTAAAAACTCCCCTTTTCCTTATTAAAACTATCAGGAATTTTCAGATTTCATGCTGTCAGTTTCACTTAGTACTGAGAGGGAATCTGATCCTTCGACTGGAAATCTTGCTAACATGAGCACTGGAGACAAACTCCAGGGATGTCTAGCACAGAAGGAGAAAAAGCATTTTGGCATGCATTAGCCTGTGTGCTGACAGAAAGACTGCCTTTTAAAACCATTTCAGTGTACCTCTGGCCTCCTAGCTTTGACCACCTAGCTATGTCAGTGTCTTTGTTCATATCCATTGTAATCATTTCAAAATAATATCAATCAAGTATATGACTCCCTGGATTGATGCCTTCTCCTGAATTACTTACACACTCCAAACTCCTAGTGAGTACTGAATGTGCAAGAAATACAGGGTGGCGCCATAAACATGAAGAGCTTATATAATGGTGAGTGCACTGGCAGTTCATTTACACTGGTGACGAAAGGACCTAAACAACTGAGTCCCCACTCACGTGAGTTATGTGTCATCTGCTCATTTGTGAAGTGACTAATCCAGAAGTGAAGAGGTGTCTAGTGAAAATAAATGGTATTGTCCTACTGACTGCTGTGATGGATTCTTTATATGTTCTTTCTGTTATCATTCAGTTTACCCTTTTTAACCAACCCGTGGCGTGTCAGCCATGTTATATGGAATTTTATCACAGCTAACAGGACTCTTCACAAAGAAAGAAACAATAGGACAAGCAGGAAATAAATAATAAATAGATAACCAGGAAACAGCACTAACACAATGGATGCTCAGTCATTAGTTTAAGCCATCACATTTGTCCTGGGATGATCCAAACAATCACAGTAAAACAGTAACAAAGTTTGCAATAAATCCAGGCTTACTTATTCCTGGGGCCATGTAAAGGACAGGACAAGAGAAATAAATAGGAAAAATTGAGTCCTATATTGAAAGCATTTGTTATGAAATAACATCTCCAGCCATTTGAAATATTGAAAACTTTCCCAGGACTTAGGGTTTATAATAAGAGTTGTTTCACTTGCCAGCCATTTATAATTTACTTACCACCATATTAAAATCTAGATAAGGTCACTCATTTACGATAGGGTATCTTTCCACTCTTATCTACTTTTGAAACATCTTGTAATAAGACCATTTTTGTCTGTAGTGCTTTTTCAATCAATGTAGCTGGCACAAGATAATTTCAACATGTGGAACTATCACTCTGATCATTGACCAAATGTAGAACATCTTCGATTATTTATCCAGAGAACCTCCACTCTGAATATTTGAAAATGTAGAACCTTTGTATTCTTTGTACACTAGGACCCTTACTACAAGACTTGGCAGTAATTGAACTTGTGCCCTACAGTATGAAATAAACAGAGGTGGAGATTGTCAGCTTTGTTATCGGTCAATACTTACAGCAAATAAGGGTTTTATTTTACCACTGCAGTATCATGCGCGTGCCTTCTCTTTTAGATCTCTTTTACTGGTGGTGTTCGAAGCAGTTCTCTTTGGTTCCAAAGTAGAACAGCAACATCTGACAGTAAACAGCGGCGTTCCTTTTGCTTTTCATTTTAGCTTCCACATTTAAAGTAAAGTTGAATTAGAGCTAATGAGTCATCACAAAAAAATAAACATATTTTTCTATCCACGTCACCGTACAAAGACGAGAGAGATTTGAGTTTTTAATGGCGGTTGTTTATGACCCCCTTTGGTAAGACTTGCTGAATTTCTAATGAAGTGCTTAACAACTGTAACAGGCACCATAGATTACTGCATAAAAAGTCTCCCTTGATCGTTTTCTTACAAGTTACATAGCAGCTTCGATCAAGGAAGGTATGGGATTGCGCTCTTGGCATTTATTGAAAACCCATTATTTAAATGATTTGACTTGTTGCAATGAATTTGTCATACATTGTATTTGACAATAGATTCTTCGTTCACTTGTTAGTTACACAAAACCCCCAATGTAGCCAAAAAATAAAGCAACGAGCATACACACGTAAAAATAAAACCCATTGCACCCTAAAAGAACCGGAGGTAATCAGAAACATATAGCAAATTACAGTTTTTATTGTTGCGATCAACCCCTGATTATATTAAACATTTCAAGCATTATTTGCTATAAATAAATTAAACTCGACCTTGTTTTTCCAATTTAGCATTTCTAATTTGTTCCATAACTAATCAGAGTTCATGGGAGAATAAATATAGAGAGAAGAAGAGATGGGATTCTGATCTAAATGACACTGGAGTAAAGACCTGATCCAAAACCCATGGAAGTAATCTTTCTATTGACTTCAATGGGCATTGGATTAGGTCCTAAACCAGGAGTATCCTAAAGTTAAAATGTGTGAGATCAGACCCAAATCCATGTGCAGAGCTGTTATGAGTTGTCCTGAAATCCACTAGTCTGTTTCAACAGGATAAGAAAAGAGCGTTATCACAGTCTATGTGCATGCACATGGATATGTATGTGTCATTCAGCTGCGCACCTGAAGAAGTCTGCCTAGTTCAGAATCCTGGCTGGGATGGGAGATATTTTCATTCTCCTTTTGGCACCGTCTTCCTCCAATGCGGAAAACAAAATGCCCCCAAATGTTTTCTCTATTTGTAATATCGTAGAAAAGGCAGAGAATTGTCGGCTGAAAAATGAAACAAGAAAAACCTAATGAGACGTGAGCGAGTGAAATGAAAATATCAGGTTCGCTTTTCCACTGTGTAGACATTACACAATAACTTGTAGTAATTTAAATTTCATCATTATCTAGCACTTGTAGGGGTTCTTCAAAAGTTTAGTTGATAGTTAATTTAAGATTGCTGACTTAGATCACAATACAGTAATTAGGCAGAATTAAAGTAAAAATTGAAAGAAAATGAATCAAGTAATACAATACATTGTGTAGTTTTCTCCACAAGGCATCTCCGATAATGTTACACTATTTGCATTCTCATGAAAGAAAGACGCTTTGATTATATATCTCTGTTATAAAACTAGGTTTGAAATAAGGCGGCTATGCTTTGGCTTCTAGCTTGCACTGAGCCTATTAGAAACATTTTTATTACGCTCACTGTACAATAGCAGTAAAACTGAGAAAGGTCTCAAGGACTGCAACCTGATCCATAATGTGATGAACTCGTGTATATGAGGAGTGATGTTTAATATGTGCCACTTATTTAAAATATATGCCTCATAATTGAACAGGCTAGTTGAAAGATCAATAAAGATCCAGAGGGAACAGAGATAGCATAATATCTTGAAGGAATTCTGTTCCTTATTAGGACATAAGGTGAAAGGAAACATACAAGGAAGAAAATACAAGGCAATATTTCAGAGGAAAGCACTTTCTTGTCCATTCTTGGCGTCGCTTCTCCACAGTGATTTTTAATTTCATGATTGGTATTTCTGATCGTTCGTCATGAGGGTGAATTGTTCATTTATCCCCTCTGCATAATTTTAAACAGACACTGCTCCATAGGAAGAAAGAAAAAGCATACCCCTGTATGCTCCATTCACTGACTATATGATTTTCGTCCCCCATGTGTGCGTGTGCCAGATGGCACTACACAGCCTCAGATGATAATAAACATGAAAAATACAGTCAGTGCACGAGCAGAGATAACTGTGGCTGAATGTACCAGGGGTGCTGCGGGTGGGAGAAAGGGGAGGAAGTGGAAAGTTGTGAGCGCAGATGAAGTTGCGTTCTGCAAGAGTCCAGCTGATGTGCTTTAAATATTAGCTTGGGAGCAGATGCAGAGCCAACAGATGAAGAAGACGCTGTGGGTGAGGATGGGCCGGGGGAAGGATACAGGTTTAGCTAAAGTTGGTTTGGGACGTCCTATCAATGATGTGACCACCACCCCGGGTACTGTAAGGGATGAACTCTGGGAAACTCAGTAGCCACCCGTGCCAAAGTCACATCATGTAGTGGCATGATAGGCGGGAAGCAGAGGCAGCATGCTCCGGAGTGTACAAGCGTACAAAGAGGGTACAAGCCAATGTGGACCCGATCAAACGAGCTCAGAGCGCTGCCCCTGGCGCTGGGGCAGGAGTGCGGTGGCGCAGGGATGTGGCAAGGCTCCTTTCTGACAGGCTTTGGGCTTGGAGAGAACGTGTGCTTTGGAGAGCGGGCTGATGGGGGACTTTGGTGCATGAGACAAGGGAGAATGTTATCCAGCTCCCCAGCTGTCACCCTCCTGGTTCGACTAAGTTCTCTCCCGACCCAGCATCGCTCCATCCCCATCCCCCGCCCACCAGCCCCGGGAAGACACAGATCCAGGCTCGCCATTGCCACGCCACGGGGTTCTCTCCCAGGGACAGCCCGGCTGCTCTCTGGAAGGGGAGCCCGCTCAGCCGGGGGAGGCGGAAGTTTTCGGCACCTTTAAGCTTCTTCCTCGCGCTGGGGCTCCCGATCTGCTTCGGGGTTCTAGTGTAAACAGAAACCAGCACATCACCAAAGGTGGCCGGCCAAGGCCCAGTTTTAAAAAATAATACTAAAGACTATAGTGACTGGCCAGGTTCCTGGGCAGGCCTTTCAGTGGAGTTCCCTTCCTGGGGTGGGGGTCCGGGGGGGGGGGGCGAGGGGTCTTGACCAGCAAGATAAGAGACAACATGTGAGTGGAGGGACAGCTGAGCCTCTTTATCAGCTGCAATCTTCCCCTCTGCCCAACGTACTTGTTAACTAGGAAGCCAAATTGTCTGCTAGGGTCAAGTGGCAGAGCTCCAGTTAGAGCTGCGCTGGTTTGCCAGCAGAGTATTTGGCCCATGCACCTATGATGGTCCCATAGAAACATCGCTTTATCTGTTGGCTAATGAGTATGCCTACACTGCAAAACAACCCCCGCGGCTGGACTTGGGTACGTCTTTCTACACAGCAATTAAACACCCGCGGCTGGCCCGGGTCAGCTGACTCTGGCTTGCGCTATCGGGCTAAAAACAGCCGTGTAGAACTAAGATGTGAAAAAAATATCTAAGTTATCCCTGCTGGAGCTGGAACCCGGACCCTGAGCCTCCCCGGTAAACAGCATTGGCTGTCTGTGGTTGTCTGCATTTCGGGTTAGCTAAGGCCAGCGGGAGCTGAGGTATACCCAGGGCATCTTCCGGAAGTAAACTGGGTGCGGATATTGCACGTCTTATATTTTCAGTGTTCAGCTATACTGTGGAGAAATAGGACTTGGGGAGATATCCTCCCGGGAATCTATTTGAGAGAAACGGTGCAGAATTTAAAACATATACAATTTCCACTTAAACATGATCAGTGACATGGGCATGGGCTAGCGGAGTGGAGGGCTGTGTGCTCCCTTTCCGCATTTGGTTATTTTCATGAGACTGGGCTTTTATGTTGACTTTTTCTCTGGTTGCCTTTTAAACCATAATTTGTATTTTGTGTACTAAAGATTGGAAACGGGTTTCTCTTTGCCTAATTGAAAAGCTTGCAGCCAGAAGATCAAAGGACACAACTGTTATAATGTAATGATCTCATTTGCTTTTGGGTTTTTTTTTTCTTTCCGGTAATCCCATCTAGTTTTTTCTTAGAGCCACAGTCACTTTAGTCTGAAAACGACGAGACGTAAATTCAACAGGCTAATGACTTTTAATAGCAATTCCTTAATCCTAGATAACTTCAGTATTAAGACCTGTCAGAACCCTTTCCTGGAACTCGTATTGTTCATGAAAACATCACCTCCTTTACAGTAAAAGAGTTAAGGTATAGAACAGAAAAGGTCAGTTGAAATGTATATGCTACTGCAAAAAATACGATTAGGTTTCACTGAAGATTAGTTGTTTTATCAAGATGATACTTCTTCCCCATTCGCATGTGAATACTAAACATACTCTGGTCTAAATTAAAGTCTGCATTAAAATGTGTGAGCATTCCACCATTTAATAATGTAATATAGTCAATATACATGTGCATTAGTTCCTGAAAGATAACTGAGAAAACGAGGGGAAAAACATTGGCTACATAAACGTGTACTCCTAGGTGCAGTTCCTGACATGAAGGCGTATGAGAGAGGCGTTTCCTCAGCTAACCACATGGTGATCACAAAAGTCATCTAAAGGCAAAAGAAAAGGAAAAGAAATTGTAAGTGAAACATGTTCAGCGATTTAGTCCTTGAAAAAAATACATATTAACAATTCAACCGCGTTAAACTCTAATAAGATGAAGTTTAATTTTCATGTAGCATCTAAGGAATTTAACTGTGGTCCTCACACTGGAAACTAAAGATCTTAAACAGGGCTTTAATGTATATTTAATAGGAACAGCTATTTAAGATAATTAAAAACTGGTTGGTCAAAAATGCCAAAGCCTTCATTAAAACATAACTACGTTTCTGTATTAATTACTTGCAGAGACATAGTCTAACTATTTGACCCCGAAACGCTCTACATATTTTAAGAACTGCAAGCAAAGAGTTAAGAAATATTTCACTAGCAGCTTCCAAGACTGGAGCAAGCTAGTTAGATCTCCTCAGAAACTGCTAAAGCACAATATAAACTAAGTTAAAGAGAACCGACAAACTGATTTGACTCTAGAGGCACCAGGAAATGGGGGCACGTTGCAACAAAACTAAGGGGAAGGACATTTAACATCAGATCCACAACAGATATCTAATAGTATATGATTGAATAATAAGAGGAAACTATGAATCTTATCAAATAATGGTGCTCGAATCTCCTCCCCCACCTCTTCCCTTAGGTTTTTGTGACTCACAAACGTGTTATGGAAAAGTTAAATCTTTGCCGAGGGCTGCTCATGCATTCAGAGTGTATAGTTTTCAAAATCTGATGTTTTGCAATGATGACATTAGAGTAGCAACCAAGGTCCGAGACAGCAACGCTGCTGCAGCTGGGCTTCGCTTTGAAATTCTCAAGACAATGGGAGCCAGTGTTCTCCATCGCTTCGCCTTTCCATTCCATTTGCATAGTCTGTTCTGCCTGATTGACCAGCTTGGGCTGTCCAAGGGACCTGCATTGTTCACAGATCACTTCAAGATGGCAGAGATGACAAGATTCAGGTGAGAGATGAAGTGGGATGACTCTCAAATGCCATAAGAAAAAGCTACCCTGGGAACCTGCAGCTCAAGAGGAACAAACAACCGCAGAGTTTAAGCAGTTCTAGTATATTTAGAAAGACCTAATCAGTTGTTAATGGAAACATTATGCCTTTACATATAAAAATATCACAGAAGTATCTATTCCCCCCTCTATCCCCGCACCCGGCCAAAAAGACAGCTGCTTAATTAAAGGCTTTTATATGTAAAAGTTTGCTTATAAATAAATTTAACCAGAGGACAAAGTCATGTTTTACAGTTCTTTGTTGCCTGCTCTATAACCAAATGGCAAGATTAATTAATTCGTGTTTTTAAAGCGGTATGAACATGTAAAGCCCCTATACAGATGCTAAGTGTGATGGTGATTATTAATAAGCAGCGCGCAGCTTCACTCTGAAATCCCCTATTTTCCAGAAAAATGAAGGGGCTGTGTTCTGAGTTAGCAGATAGAAAGCGGTTATCTGCGAGGGTCATGATTGAGGAGAGGATGGATTAAACCGCATTCCCCTCCTCAAAAGTTGAAAACCCTGTACTGTCCCAGGCTTCTCTCTCTCTCTCTCTCTCTCTCTCTCTCTCTCTCTCTCTCACACACACACACACACATACACACTCCTACCCCTAAAATAAATTTCTTTCGACACTGCTGTTTTGACTTCATCTCAAAAAGACAAAATCTTTGCCATACGAGTATGTTTTCCCTTGAGGGGTTTCCAGAACAATTTGCTATAATTTCTTTACACCTAACAGAACTGATGGGATCTAAGCAGTAAAACATATTCCCACCGTAGTTTCACTCTCTCGCTCTTTTTCTCCTGGGGTTTAAATAACTCTCTAGTATAAATATTGCCAAAATTTTGCTAATATGGAAATTTTCAGAAGGAGGGACTCCTTCCTCCTTGGTATAACCCAACTAAAGCCATACAACTTTTCTTAATCCCTCGATGCATTATCTCCTAGCTTCTTCCCCCCCTCCCCGAAGCTTCTAATACACTTAATTACGTGATTTACAAGAATTCCCTGTAAAGCCCCACGTGCTACAAAAGGCAGAGCCCCAGACACTGAACAGAGGGTGCTGCTGTATTTCTCAAACACAAAAGTCACCTAAAACAAACAAACAAAATCAGGCCCATCTCCCCTGTACCCCTACCTCTCGTCTACTGTGACCTAGCTCTGTATTTAGGTCCCAGATTTTCTGTTTACCTCCCCCCCCCCGCAATGGATGGGGTTAAAGCTGCAGAAGAAACTTAAGTGGCTCTGGAGTTTGTTTAATTTCCCTCTAGTGTTTACTGATAATTCGAGAGACGCTTATCTCGGGGAATATAGCGATTAATACAACCGCAGGTTTCCAGATAAGTGATTGTGATGGAGATTGTTGGCGAGAAAATAGACAATTATCCGCTGTTAGCTTTACATAAAGATCGCATTAACTTGAATTAGTTATCAGACAAAAGAACATCAGAAAGCTGCACCTTTCTGCCAAGGCAACCGCTTGCAGGCGGTGTGCTCCACACAAGCAAATGCACCGCTGTCTGCCTCCCCAACGGTCTGCAAACAGGAAAGACAACGAGAACTTGGGGGTTTCAGCGGGAGGGGGAGGGCCTGGGCTGAGGGGAGGGGGAGATTTCATGCCTTTGCCATGCCAGGAGCACACCACGATCATGCAGGGGCATGGCCACTGCAAGGGCGAGAGAGCCCAGGGACTGGGAGATCGCTTTAATATTAGCAACCCGCCAGTCTGCCTTCATTTCCATGGGGCGAAATTAACATGGAGGTGGGACAGCCGCTAAACCAGGAGAAAATGCGCCCCAAGGAAGAGGTAGCAACAAGGAGCCCCTCGCTGTAAGAAAAGGGAGGGCATGTGGAGGAGGACTTGTTAAAAATCAACACAATAATACAGTCATTAAAAAAATGAAATCATCCTAGTAACTTGGAGGCTGGTCCTATTTGCATATGAAACTAGTGACCAGCAGTCCTGCAATTCCCCTGCTGCATTGTGCGCGCTCGAGTCCGAGGTTCCCCAGACTGAAAGCCCCTTGATTATTCCTCCTCTCTACAGGAAAGGCTGATTTCTCAGTAATTGATAGCGGGGAAGGGCCGTAATTAATTTCACCGCAAAGTAAACTGCGGCTTCTTCGCCTGGCTGAGGGAAAAGCAAGGGGAATCAGAAACGGGGGAGAGGGCGCGTCTCCGAGTAACCCCAAATAAAATCCAACAGCGCCTCATTTCAGCCAAGAAAGAGCCCCCTCCTCGACTCCTTCAACCCCCCCCCCCCACTCACTCGGGAAGGAGGCAGGCCAGGGACTGGGGGCTGCTTTCATTGT
This sequence comes from Trachemys scripta elegans, assembly GCF_013100865.1. NCBI lineage: Eukaryota > Metazoa > Chordata > Testudines > Emydidae > Trachemys > Trachemys scripta. The sequence goes on from NC_048298.1 coordinate 239,465,578, forward strand.
ATAGGAAAACAATGACTAGATATTGACAGTTGCAGTAAGGTTATATGGGACTTGGATTTACTTAGAGGGCTGGGGAGACCGATGCAGGATCTGCTTATTTCTCCCTCAAATGCCCCGTTAAAAGACACACTTTAAAATGTGGTGTTAAGGAGCTTCAATCAAGAGGCTGCCATTTAGGATCAGTTCATTTTCCATGCTGGATTTCAAGTTAGATCCTTGAGCAATATTTTATATAAGGAGGGAGGGGGAGGGGAGGGAGATTTCATGTGTGTTGGGTTAAAGAAAAACAAGCATAGATATTTCATACTGGGAGGCTAAAAGCTATTGTACGTTGAGTTACAATAGGGAGACGGAAAGAGGCTGAGGAATAGACCCAAGGTAGCAGCTATGCGCTAGTTTAAAGGGAAGGCGGTTGGAATAAACTGGGAGGAGGTGTCAGGTGAAGAGCTGCTGCTGTCTCCTGGGACAGAGGGACTGGGGAGCTGTCCCCAGTGCTGGTACGTGCTGCTGCTTCTGGGTCCCCGCTGAATGGAGCGGATAATGACCCCCGGTTCCCAAGGCAGGCTTGCTGCTGCCTGGTGAGCCTTGGATTTGTGTGGTCCAAGCCTTTCCCAGCTTGTCCCATTCTGTCACCGGGATAAGGGGCTCCCTCGGCTCGTTTGCACCTGCGTCGCTTTTGGCTCCTTCAGGAATGCGCTGAAGCTTGTAATCAGCTTTGTGAAGCCATTGAGTGCACGGCTGAGTGAAACTTCCAAAGCTCGCGGAAAACTGGCCCGCTGAATAGGAGTCAGCATGGGGCTGCTCTCCAAGCCTTTGGGCTGCCAAATTCCAGCAGAGCCCCTCACAATCAGTCCACACAAGCTTTACTGCTTTCCCCACACTAAGAAAAGTGAGAAAAGAAAAGCTAAAATACCAGTCACCGAGGTTAGCAGTTTGTTCCCAGATTAATGGCAAACGCCTCTCCCTGATGTAACTAACCAATTCAGGGGATATACAAAAAAAAATATAAAAAAAAAAAGGGGGGGGGGGGGGGGGGGGGGGGGAAAGAACGTTGGCAGATTGCAAAGACTGCTGTTGTAACACACAGGTATCGGGGTTTCCTCACTTAGTATCACCCCTCCCCAGGTCAGGCGACTCAATATTTTCAGCAACATTATGGTTTTAAGGCTATGGAGGAAGGTGACCCTCAGCTGTAGACAATTTTGCGCGTGGACATGCTGCAACTTGGGGAAGGAAGCCTGGGCAAGGATCGGTGGGAAAGTAAGAGAAAGCTGAATTACAAACAAACCACTAAAAAGCTGTACAATGTGTAAGACTCGTCTAAAAAAAATCCTCTTTGATTCGACGTGTTAGGGGCCCAGGGACGTTGCGACAGGCGTTTCCATACATGCCCATTGTCCTGGTTCTAGATATATAGTTGCAGGAAAGGTTTTTAAATGATTTAATTTATTGTTCACTTATAGCAAAGTATCTACAGATACTATCCCCGAGGGTAAGATGGTACCTCCCTCCAGTCCCCACTGATGTAAGGGGCCTGACCAACAGGTATGCACGCTCTGTTTTGCAGTTCAGGATGCCATGTTACCCAAAATTCCAAAGGTGGCAACTTTCATTCCTGTATCATTTATTTTCGGTAGAGTTTTATGATACAATATATTGTATAGAGTATTTTATTCTTTTTCACCGGGATTAGCTGTTTTAAGAAAAGTTCCCAAATAGCTGTATTTTCTTTTCTTCATTATTGATTGGAAACCACTCTACTCTTGTTATTGCTAAGTAATTAAAATATAACTTCTTGCTGCATTAAACTTATTCAGCATCTCGTGACATAGGGATAGCGTGCAGCATAAATGGTGCCAGTCAACTTGAAAGCACTTGGCACTACTTTTTCATAGTAACTCATGCTTTGAAGGTCTGGCTTATGTGTAGGCAGCTATCGACTCACTTTTAGGTTGAAAAATAACTCCATTCATACAGCTAAGGTCTCCTTAGAGCAGTCATTTTACAATAAGAGAAAGTTGCCAAAATCTTAAATCTGCTAAAACTATTAAACAAGTTGTAGGACACAATCTAATTGTATTTAATTTAGTTCCACTGAGTTGGGGGCGTCTCTACGGGACTTCTGATTTTTTTGTTTGTTCTCTCCTTCCATGTATCCAAAATAACTAAAACAACAGTACCACAAACAGTAGCATCGCTATGCAAGACGTATACATGTTCTGGATTGGAGTGAGTAATACTTCTTTAGTGTCTTAAAAATTTGAGATTTTTTTTCACTGTCCCTACCTTCATAGGTGGGTTGATTTTATTTTTAATATTAAATAATAGAAGTCATGGTTTATAACATCCACACTGAAAAGATCTCATCCATTTCACTGGTTGTAACCATTCCCTAAGATCTCAATGGGCAACTACTCCTTGTAATTGCACAGGTATATTGTCCCAACAGTTACCATACCCTTAACCTATTCCCAATTGACGACAATAATTTCAGGGACGTTGAAGAAACAGTAAGGGAAGTAAGTATTTTTGCACTAGCTGTCTGGCACCTCTGTACAGTGTTTAGCAGTAATATTTCAGTGCAGCAAACGCTAATTTTAAACAATTTAGCAGCATCAGTTCGGTATCTTTTTTAAAACAAAAGTTTGGAGGTAAAAGCAAAGGCGCCAGTGTTTCGTGGTGAAGTCTTGCCACGTAAACGGTGGAGGCTCGAACACTTTTAAATATGCCTACAAATGGTTTAAACCTCCAGCTATTTCTGCCTTGGACGTTTCTTTTCCTTTTGGAAGTTTGATGTGCTATTTTCAACCGTGTTGCTTCTTCCAGCCATTCTCGGTGACAAGTCATGAGGCTATGCAGTAATTCAGAAATTAGTGAAATTTTATTCTTGGTGGGGGCGTTGGATTAAGAGGCTGGGAGAGTGTGAAACAAGTCAACGTGTAATTGTATGATAAGGCTCTCACGAGGAATTTATTGGCCAAGTTGCTGTTTCTATTCCTTCCTAATCTCGTTTAGCACATTCATTCTCTGCAATCTGTCTCCATAATCTTCTGTGACAGAATGGCAGCCAATAGAAGCATGCATGTTTGGAGAGAAGAGAAAATATGCAGAGGCGTGATAAACTGATGCTAATTATCCATATTTAGGACACCGAGTGCAGAAGATCAAGGTTTACAAATAACAAACCAGAGCCAATGATGATGGCTTCCTAGTGTGGAATATATTGGAGGGGACAAGATAAGGGTTTCACATGCAGAAGAGATTTATTGGTCAAAGGGTTCACCTTCCACTTTTCCACTTTTATATAGCAGTAAATTATTTAGTCTAAATTCACCAGAACATTACTCTTTTATTTGGCAATGTGCCATGACTTGCTCCTTCTTTGTGTCCTTTCAATGCAAATCCTTGTAGTGTAACATCAGTTGATAAGAAACAAATAATTGAAGTAATAGGTAATTCCCTTTAAATTGTGCATATAGGATAGTAAGGTAATCATCTAGTGTAGAATGAGACCAGAGTATAGAGCAGATAGCTGAAAGTGAAACAATATCAACCTCGGCTATTAAATTACATTTGTACTAGAGAAAAAATAACCTGCAGGAGACATGTAGGTTGAACAAGAGACAATACTAATCTATCTAGCTTTAGACCGTTTTCCTAGAGACTTCTGAAATGTCTTTCACTTTAAAAAAAAGAACTCTTCTTCCCGCCCCCTCTCCCCCGCGCCGCCGCCCCCGCAGTCTGCTGGCTCCGAGAAATAATAGGGGAATTCAATTTGGCAATATTTGTGCAGTATGGTTGAAGGGTCAGTGGTAGTGATCTTAGTACTTTGCAATAATTGTATTGTAAAGTTTCCAGAATGCTTGGACGATTTGAGAATTATGGGATTGTGTTTATTTTGAAGTTTACAAGATTATGCTAACATACACTAAATTCTGATTTTGTGTCTCCTTAGGCACTATTTGGAAAGAAATTGTCCTTGAAGAAATTATCCAAGTAGCAAATCTTGCAGCAGCATTCCTTCCTGCACCTCCTGTGTTATTGTTCTTGTGTTGATAAAACAGCAATAGTCTGTAAAACGCATACGAAATGTATATATTTAAGATGTAACATTAAAGAGAACGCTATTATAATTTGAAGTATCTTTGATTCGATACAAGGAAAGGTATTGACCTAATGGAGCTATTCATTTAACAGGAGAGTTTTCCCTTGGCCTTTTATTGTACTGCAAGATTACCCTGCGAATGTGTTTGTTTCTTTTTCAAGTGTCCATTTAAATTAACGTTTCTATTTTGTGTTCTATGCACAGGAAAAATGTATCCTAGTCACAAGTCTCACATGTTAGCAGGTTTTCTTTAAAAGGAGAACTCCAGTGCTCTGTCCAAATTCCAGCATTCACTGACTTCACTCAAAAGCAGCAGGAAATATTGTTATCGTTATTTTAAAAAGACAGGTAAAAACTTAGTTCCTGGGAGTTGCTATTTTGTTGCCAGTCAATAGGAAATCAGGGAAGGAAGTAACTCATTCTATATAGAAGATAACTGGAAAAGTGCTGGATTTAGAATGCGGATTTGAGCTTAATTACAGCCAGGGCCAGGAATTTCAGACGAAGTCAGATAAACTGTGCCTCTCTCTGAAAGAAAGCGGGCTTTCAATCTGTGCACTCCCACTACCTTTCTCCAGTCTGGTACTGTCGGACCAGGCTAGACCACTGGCCCACATCATCTTCCCTCTCACTTTGAAGTGGAACCTCGACACTAAACCTCACCTACTCTCAACTCAGAATTCTACCCCTTGCAGTCCGACCTCTGTTCCAGATATCACCAGCCAAGAGCACTAAGATTCCACCTGGTCTCTGAGGAGTTGTGGAGTCTGACATGCTGAGCTGAAGAGGGAGGGTGATGGGACAGAGGTCTTTCGCAGGGATGGAAGGCGCCCTGCAGAGATGGATGGGGCCAGTTCATGCTTTCATGTGAAATTCCTTGACATTCCTAAGGACACAAATACAAGTTAAGTTAAAACAAAGCTAAACTTACCTCTCTCTCTCTCATTCTCAACTCTATATTTAATGTAACTGGAGACATTAAATAGCTTTTGACAACCAAGGTTTGGCTAATCAACCTCATTTTCAATGTAAATAATCGACACTAGGGACATGACCCGATTTTAAACAGGGAGTTTCAGATAACAGGTACAGCTAGGGGAGGTTACACTGCACTGAAATTTATCTAAACGTGGTAATCCAAACCCAGTGTTGTACCCAATTATCTCAGTGCAGAACAAGTTTTTTCCCCTATCCTCTTTTATTTTGTGCCTGTTAGCAGGAAAATGGCAGCTTCCATTCAGAGGTACAATAGAAAAGTTGAAGAGAGTTCTTAAATAACATTTGCTACTTTCAATTATAAACACACAGAGATGTACAGAACAAGAACATACTACATACAGCACGTTAGTAATTAAAGGAGTAACGAGCTGGTGAATTTACACTGAAGTTTTCCTTTAAATGCACGGCGTTTGTGTTTAAATGTAATGAAAAGTACCAATCCAGCTATTGTCCAACAATTTTGCCAAATAGCAAGAGACCTTTTTATGGGTATTTCCTGCGTCTTCTTCAAATGTTTGCAATGTCTCTTTTACAACAACAGTATAAATCTAACGTCAGTAAATTTGTCTATGAATTTATCCCTCTTTTTTTGTCAAGAAATACATGGTATTCATATCTTAAGTATTTGGATCTTTTGACATGTTTATCATCTTGACATTGGACCACTTATCTAGTTAGGCTCACTTTACAGCTCCTAGAATGTTATATTCGTGAAAATCATGTGTGGCTTACTCCTGCAGCTGCGGATTGAAAGGAAAACAAATAAAGAGGCTTTATTTAGATTATGACCTATGCGTTGCTGTATTAAAAGGAACTTTTAGTTTAAATGTTAATGGCATCTTTCTTAGCCATGGTTTCCAGCTATCTAAAGTTAGCACATTAACTGGATGCTCAGCACAAGAATGTTTCGAAAAATGTAATTTGCATGCTTATTTTTCTTCGCCTTTCCTATTCGTATATTGCTAGATGCTAAACTAGTTATTTGATGCCAGATTGTGGATTACCAAGTACCCAGTTTGAGAATCATTGCATGCTTATAGGCCTTCCTCTTCATCTAATGATATTTTGCGACACACTGTTGTTTGTTGTTTGTTTATACTTTTTTCTGTGAATTATTTTGGCTGTTTACCTATCTCTAGCTAAACACCCTCACTACGTCTGGGATCTGCATCTTGCTGGGGAATGGTAGCCTAGCTATAATATACACTCATCCCCTTTCCCAGTATAGCTTTCCTAGCTGGAAAACTTTTCATTCTGCAAGGATGCTTCTTGACCTAGTGTTCATCCTCTCTCTCTCTCTCTCTCTCTCTCTCAATCTCCCCTTTAAAGGTCTAAGTAAATTTATTGCATGGGAGTTTTATTTTTCCTGTTCATTTTCTAAATTCCAATTCTAATATTTGGAAAGAATTCCAACTACCCTGCACTAAGTACCCTTTGACTGAGAGCCATGAAGTGACTCAATGGTAGACTCTCCAAACAAACCTCTCTGTCTGCTCTTAGGTATAGGTAAAGTTAGGAAGCACTTCAATATGTTTAGCCAACCAGATCATTGATAATTGATTACTCAAGTTTTTTCTAAAGGGGAGAAATAGTTTCTCTCTCTCTCTCTCTCTCTGTGTGTGTGTGTGTGTGAGATAGAAAGAGAGAGTATTTACACCTAATGTGATTTGGAGTGTCCCAGAGCCTGGCCTTTTTCCAATTAGCGCGGTATGTTTGATTGAGATTGAAAAATTACACCTTTCTTCCCAGGACCCGTTGTCTCTTTTAAGATAAGACAGTTTGCAAACTCTCAACTTGAAGTCTCCCATTAAATTTTGCAAACTTAACTAAGATCGAACCAATGAAAAAAAGTTCTTGCAAAATAGTCTTTCTATGTCATTCCTCTGTATGCGTTCCGCTTTCAAAAAAGAGCTGAATATTTGTGAAATGTGTGCAATATAATATGGCCCAGAAAACAAAGGTTTCCATATTTCCCCCCACCCTTTGGTAAATTATCTCACCCAGAACCTAGGTTGTCGCTGTTCACCACTCGTTTCCAGTCGTTATGGAGAGTTCTATCCCTTGCTAAACTTTCATTCTTCTTCGAGTGCTGTTCCTGTGGGTGCTCCACTCTAGGTGACGGTGCAACCCGGCGCCTAGAGTGGAGCACCCACAAGGACATACATCTCGAAGAACTTCAGTTACTGCAAGGTGAGTAACTTTCTCTTCTTCTTCGAGTGCTGTCCCTGTGGGTGCTCCACTCTAGGCGCCGGGACGCACCATCACCTAGAGTGGAGCACCCACAGGGACACACATCTCGAAGAACTTCAGTTACTGCAAGGTGAGTAACTTTCTCATCCCTCCTTCTGGTGACAGTGCCTCCACTTTTTAAATGCCCTAGTTCCAGTCTAGGTTTCCTCGTGATGGTGTCTGCTCTATTTCTTCAGCCCAGGCATAGTCTTTTCCTCCAGAAGGAGGCACACTTCCCTGCACGCTGCAGGACCCCTTCTGTCTGGTCGAAGTTGCACTTCTTCCCATTCTCCAGAGTTATGTTCTCCCTCTATCAATTGTACATCTTGGACTATCTAAGATATTTCCCTCTTTCTCTTCATTTTCAGTGAGTCTCTTTTCCAGGTTGCTAAAGGAGACTTCCTTAGGTGGGAATCCTTGACCCCTTCTTCTCCAAATGAATGGGAGATACCCATACTGAAAGCGGGAACAGTAGGAACTGGATGTGTTAACTAGAATGAATCATATTAATCAACCAACATAATTACATGCTTCGTCAGGAGAGTTCAACGACTTCGTTTGAAATGTGCCTCCTACTGAATATATGGTGCAGAGAAATGCCTTAAGAAACTGCTCAGATGGCATCCCAAACTGTCTCAGACTTGACGCATAGATGCCACCAGTTCCCAAAGTTTTGATTTTCTAGCCACCGTCTAAGACATGTAGTTTCAACGTCCCCCTCTTCTTGCTGCTCGCAAACTCCGGGAAGTGTTACATCAGCGATCAGACTTTATTTCCTGCTCTTCCTTCCATGCGTGTGTTGGAGGCAATTTGAATCCAAGTACTGCATTAGTCCTCAGGCAAACGCAGGCCAATTTGCCCAATGTTAGCATGATCCCCACCATACATACCCATCATCCTTAGTTCGCCAGCGTTTTCCTGATCCAACTGCAAAGCTGCAAAATAGGTTCCAATTCCCACAAAACCAGTAACATTTTTTGTCATGACGACAGCCTCAAAACTTCTGTTAGGTAGCTTCCCTTGCATATTTTTCCACATAGACAAATATTTCATTATATTCTTTGGAGCAGTCAGTTTCCATTACCAAGTCTGAAGTCTCCTGCTATAAAACAATTACCACTGCGGGCCTTGTCTTTCTGGGCAATAAAATTATTCCCACGCTAAAAAACCTTCTCTTTAATGTTTTGGGGAATAAAATGACTTCAGCTCCGTATTTCAGGTTCCCTTCTTTTGCTGTCTTAATCTTCGAGACACCACCGACTTCCTGAGGAAACTACAATGCATTGGTGTTCTTCCTGAAAACACCATCCTGGCCATCATGGATGTAGAAGCACTTTACACCAATATTCCACATGAGGATGGACTACAAGCTGTCAGGAACAGTATCCCTGATCAGGCCACAGCACGCCTGGTGGCTGAGCTTTGTGACTTTGTCCTCACCCACAACCACTTCAGATTTGGGGACAACTTATATCTTCAAGTCAGTGGCACTGCTATGGGTACCCGCATGGCCCCACAGTATGCCAACATTTTTATGGCTGACTTAGAACAACGCTTCCTCAGCTCTCGTCCCCTAGTGCCTCTCCTCTACTTGCGCTACATTGATGACATCTTCATCATATGGACCCACGGAAAGGAGGCCCTTGAAGAATTCCACCTGGACTTCAACAATTTCCACCCCACCATCAACCTCAGCCTGGACCAGTCCACACAAGAGATCCACTTCCTGGATACTACAGTGCAAATAAGTGATGGTCACATAAACACCACCCTATACCGGAAACCTACTGACCGCTATACGTACCTACATGCCTCCAGCTTCCATCCAAGATACATCACATGATCCATTGTCTACAGCCAAGCCCTAAGATACAACCGAATTTGCTCCAATCCCTCAGACAGAGACAAACACCTACAAGATCTTTATCAGGCATTCTTAAAACTACAATACCCACCTGGGGAAGTGAGGAAACAGATTGACAGAGCAAGACGGGTACCCAGAAATCACCTACTACAGGACAGGCCCAACAAGGACAACAACAGAACACCACTGGCCATCACATACAGCCCCCAGCTAAAACCTCTCCAGCGCATTATCTATGATCTACAACCTATCCTGGAAAATGATCCCTCACTCTCACAGACCTTGGGAGGGCAGGCCAGTCCTCGCTTACACAGAACCCCCCAACCTGAAGCAAATACTCACCAGCAACTACACACCACACCACAGAAACACCAACCCAGGAACCAATCCCTGTAGCAAACCTCGTTGCCTACTCTGTCCCCATATCTACTCTGGCAACAGCATCAGAGGACCCAACCACATCAGCCACACCATCAAGGGCTCATTCACCTGAACATCTACTAATGTTATATATGCCATCATGTGCCAGCAATGCCCCTCTGCCATGTACATTGGCCAAACCGGACAGTCCCTCCGCAAAAGAATAAATGGACACAAATTGGACATCAGGAATGGTAACATACAAAAGCCAGTAAGTGAACACTTCAATCTCCCTGGTCATTCTATTACAGATTTAAAAGTCACTATCATTGAACAAAAAAACTTCAGAAACAGACTTCAAAGAGAAACAGCAGAACTAAAATTCATTTGCAAATTTAACACCATTAATCTGGGCTTGAATAGGGACTGGGAGTGGCTGGCTCATTACAGAAGCAGCTTTTCCTCTCCTGGAATTGACACCTCCTCATCTATTATTGGGAGTGGACTACATCCACCCTGATTGAATTGGCTCTGTCAACACTGGTTCTCCACTTGTGAAGTAACTCCCTGCTCTCCATGTGTCAGTATATAACTTAGGTCTGGTCTATACTACCCGCCTGAATCGGCGGGTAGAAATCGACCTCTCGGGGATCGATTTATCGCGTCCCGTCGGGACGCGACAATCGATCCCCAAATCGGCGCTCTAACTCCAACAGCGGAGGTGGTAGTAAGCGCCGCCGACAAAAAGCGGCAGAAGTCGATTTTGCCGCCGTCCTCACAACGGGGTAAGTCGGCTGCAATACGTCGAATTCAGCTACGCTATTCACGTAGCTGAATTTGCGTATCTTAAATCGACTCCCCGCTGTAGTGTAGATGTACCCTTCGAGAATTTTTTCACTTCAAGGTCCCAGAAGCAAAGACAAGGTTTTCATCTTGAGGCCAAAAGACCAAAAACATCAAGACACTTGATCACGGCCTTGGATAGACCAAGAGACTACTGACACTTGATCTTAGCTACACTTGATCTTAGCTCATAGAGAGCCGAGAAACTTTCACTCTATGCAGCTGAAGAAGTGAGGTTTTTACCCACAAAAGCTTATGCCCAAATAAATCTGTTAGTCTTTAAGGTGCCACCAGACTCCTTGTTGTTTTCCTAGAGGTGATGACGTAAGCTAGGATCAAACCCGTCTGCTTGGAGGTGGTTAAATACTTACCTCTCTGCAGAGCTCCTTTCTCTTGTCTTCTTGGAGCTACTTTCCTTTAATCTGCAAGGGATCCCTGAGACAGATCCTCAGCTGGTGTAAACTGTAATAGTTCCATTGATTTCAATGGAGCTCTGACAATGTAAACAAGTAAAGGATCTAGCCCCCTATCTCTGTAATGTCTCCATTCCACCTTGTGAGCACTCCCTTTCCATGTCACCGGAAATTTCCTTTGGCCTGTAGAGACCCCTTTCTCCTCACACGAACTGCAAGAAATCGAGTTGTTCAGGTTCCGTTTTCTTATTCAGGCCCTGCAAGGGCTGCATTTCCCTGGACTTTGGGTCCCCCGTACCCTCCCTCATCCAAGCCCTGTGAGATTGCTTACCCCTATTCCTCCTGTGAGATTCGTTTTTCCTTTTTTCAGAGCTCATTTCACTCTTGTTCTCTGGGTTATGCGGGGCTCCCTTGATGTGGGACCTACATTCTTCTGGTCCCCTCGGGGTGCAGTTCAACCACGGACCACCATATACCCCTGTGACCACCAGCTGTGACCGCCTTCCTTCTTCCCCACTGGAGCTGCACTTTTCCAGGGCTGATCTGGGTCTCTCCTTCCTATAAAGCCCAGGAGGTGGTAAAGAATGTAAATCAGAGTGAGTGGGCACCAGTTCTGTTTGATTAAAAGGCCATGCAAGGGGATCCCCTCTCAATACATGGTGCCAACCCTTAAGATAAGTGTAGTTTCACTGTAAGTGGAACGGGACATTCTTAAGAGACTCTTTCCAAGGATGATTGAATTCATCGGCGTTAGTTCCTGTTTTGCCCAGGCTGTGCTTGCTCCTCAAGATTGTCTCCTGCTCATTGTACGTCTTTGTTGGGGCTATCTCAATTCTGGAGGCCGAGTGAAAAGTCCATGAGAAATACTGCGGCGGGCATAGTGGAGGTCTCAGCGGCGTCTGAGTCACGTCAGCGGCAGAACTGCACGTGCCAGCTCGGCAATGGCGGTGGGGCGCGCGGTCATTTCGCGTGCAGACGCCGCCTTATTCAGCGCGTGGAAATGCCAATTGCACGCGCGCAAACACACTCACGCGAGTGCAGGGGCATTTTTGTACGTGCACCTTGGCACGTCTTCAAAGCCCCTCCAGGAGCACGTGCGGCTCTGGACGGGGGAGGAGTCCAGGTGGGTGGGCACTGAATGGACGGAGTGAGTTTTGGTCTCCTTCGGAGCCCTTTTGCCCGACCTAGGAGGTGGCAGATCCCCACGTGAAACACAGAGTGGCGCTGTCTGGCCACGGGAGCTGCGCCCTGGCCCATGCCGGCCCTGGCCTTTCCCGGGTGGCTGAGCCGCACTCCGGACGCTCCGCCGGGTGGGAACATAGATTCCTTCTCATCTGCTGCCCTGCGGGGAAAGGGGAGGAAAAGCTGGGGCCAAATACGGCATCAGGGGAAGAGGCAGCGCATGGCTCACTCCCGGAGTGCCTCTGCCTGTCGGCTTTGGCCTGTGCCCCTCCCCACACCGGGCCAGCCTCCTCCCTCCTGCGATCGGCAGCGTCCCACCCTCCCCGGGCCCAGCGGCCTCCTGTCCCCTCCCTCCCTCCGCGGCGCTGGCTCTTCCCACCCTCCCGCTCCCCCGAGACCCCCGCCCCCACGCCGGCGCAGCGGGGGGACGCTGGTTTCACCTGTTGCCCGGCCGGCCGCTTGCTGCAGCGGGAGCCGTCAGTGTTCCGCTGGGTGAGTGTAAATGGGTTTGACTGGCCGCTGATCCCGAGGTCAGGGCTCGCTAATCCCGCGCTCTCCAAACAGCCCCCCTCCCGCCGGCCCCTTGCGTCATTCAGCCGCAGCAGCCCTGCTGCTGGCACCCGGCTGGAGCGGCCCGCGCCGCCGCAGCGCTGAGCCGCAGCCACTTGTGGCGCCTTGGTTTGCTGCGCTGAAGGCCGAGGCGATCCCCCCCCCTCCCCGGCCCCCTCCTTCTTGGGCCTCGCCTGGAGGGGGGTCCTTGCCCACGAGCACCTGCCCCGAGTACACGCACAACCAGAGGGTATTGCGAGAGCCGCCCCCCGCCCACCACTCTGCCATGTGGCTCTGGGGTGGGGCTGGGAGGGGGGAAGGGGAAGGAGAGGGAAAGCAAAGGTAGGGGGAGGAGGGGAGAAAGGAAGGGGGCAGCTCTAACGGACTGGGGGAGATGAGCGGGGGCTAGGGGAGGAGGAAGGGAAGGAAAAAGTCTGGGGGGAGAGGGAGTGGAAGGGAGGAATGGAACAGAACAGGGGGAGCAGAGGGCAGGGGAGTGGGCGGGGGTCGGCAGAGGGATCGGGGCGCAGGGTGGACGGGAATGGGAGAGGGCAGGAATAGGAGCGGCCACCTCATTTCCCCCAGCAAATCACGCCACAAAGCAGGGTGAAGGGAAAGCACTGAAGCAGATGCCGATGGTGGTGGTGCAGTCCCAGTTTATTGTGTCCCGCCGCCCACCCGGATTAGCTGGGGGTTTCCGGGGAGGGGTCTACTTTCTGAATAAGAAGAAAACGTTATAGCGCGGCCCAGCGCTCAGCGCCCCCCCTCCCCCGGGCTGATGTTGCCTGGAGGAGGTAGCACAGCTGGGAGGGAGGGTCCGCGCCCAGCCGCCTGGCTCATCTCTCGGGCTTCCTCTCCCGGCGTGGCGATCGAGGGGCTTTGCTCTGGGTGTCCGCAGCTTTGCGGGTAGATTCTGGAGACCCACCCCCTTTCCAAAGAGAGTATTTGAACGGACCGCTTCATACAGCCTGATATCTCCCCCAAGAGCTCAGCGTATTCAGTCGCCAATGTCCCTCCCCCACTTTTACCAGCCCTCGGGCTCCTGCACAGTGCCCTTCCCCCCAGGGGGGGAGTGGAGTTTGCGGGAAACCCTAATCCCCAGAGCCCAGCACTGCCCTCACCCCAGCTAGCCGGGCTTCCGAGTCCCCCCACCCCCAACCGTTGGGAAAAGAGCTGCGAGTCAAGGCCAAGTTTGCCTTCTCGTTTGAAGTTTAGAAAGAATCGACCGCCGCCCCCCAGCCTTAGCAAATTATGCCTCCGATCCTGCTGGTCCCTCTCCCCTAAGAGGTCTAGATGAGGGCGGGAGCTAGGCCAGGAGCCAAGAGAGGGACAGCAGTGTCCAGGGGTGGGGGGCAGAGCTGCATCTCTACCCCTGGGGGGAAGCCCTGAATCCAACCCCCCCAAGCTCCATATAACAGATCTCAGTACAAACGATATTCTCCCCTCCGCCCCCTTCTTTTTAGTGCCTGGAATTTCCTCCTTTACTGAAAACGAAATGCGTAGTTTTTAATTCGTCCATATAGGTGATTTTAATAGCTCTGTCAATCATGTTATAGGATGAACATTTCATACATTTTTGATGTAAAGTACTTAATCCATAAATCGTTTAAACCTATCTTTAGTTCTGCATATTAAATTATTCATTTATATATAACTTGCAAAGAAAAGAGCCCGAAAAATGAACTATTTTACCATACCTAACCCTATTTTTCCGCCTAACAAAGTTGTTTTAATATTGCTTGTAGATGCTGTCTATAGCCACACACGATTTAAAAAAAAATCAAAGGAGCAAAACCAATAAACCATGAGCAGATAATACATTACATAATCATGTAATTCTCTCTTTGACATTCATGGAGAGGATTTTATTCCCTTGAAAGGAATGCTCGGAATATCTCGGAAATTTATTTAACTGTATTCGGGGTTGTTCTTTTTAATCCCGATAAATTAAAAGTGCAGATATTTCTATTATTTATAGGGCTAATGCTAAATGGGGGAGGGGAAGGAAGAGTGAGAGGGCAGAAAAGGAAGAAAGAAAAGAAAAATCTCACCAAGAGTGGATGGAAATCGTTCTATATTTAGTTTGGAACTGTTCAAATGTTTATTTTCCCAAAAAGGATTATTACATAATTTTAATATGTAGAACAGTGCATACAACAGCATTTCCAAATTATATTTTGTTTATGCAAATTTAGTGGCTTATTTTCTTTCCCCCCTAATAAATCGGAACTTCAGTTACTCTGTAACTCTTAGAGAAAGGGCATGTATCAAGGGTGCACCAAACATTTTAAATATATATACACCCCTATAAACACACGCGTGTACATATACACTCATATTGCGCCACGAGGCGAGAAATATGTGTGTGTATGTGTGTGTCGTATTAAGAAATAGTTCAACAGGTACTCAATTTATTCTGCATATTTAAAAGTACAGATGTGATTATTTTAAATTAGAAAGATGTAGGATCATGCTTGGCTAAAAGGAGCACAACTACAGAGCTTTCCCATAAGGTACTGGTTTGTGTGTGCGGTGTTTGTACACTGAACATTTCACAAACCTCCTCTGCTGAAAATCTAAACCTGCACACACAACGGTTTAATAAAGGATCCAAATAGTTACAAAAAGGATTTTTATTACCTTGTTAGAAATCAATAGACATCTTTCAGTAAAATTTCGCAATCACTTTAACGAATGAGTGGTTTAAACAAAATTATCAAAATGACTCCAAAGAGTTACATATGTCAATTGTCATGTTAGCATTATAGTTAAAGTGCAATCTCTAATACGGACCGAACCCGCTCCTTATTAACCAACTAACATTGCCCCATTTTTGGATGGATAAATTACTTATTCACCACCAATAAAAAGATGCTCTAAAGCCTGCTGTAACGATGTTTCCACTCTGGATGTTAAAATATTTCTTTTTCTTTTTTGTTTAAATATGTTACGACTAATTTCAAAATTTATTTGCTACAATATGATTTTTAAATGCAATACGGAGTGCTGTCGTTACTATTAAATGAAGTTTACAGCAAACTTTTAATTCCAGAATATCGCAAGGTACCGATAAACACGTAGAAAAAAATATAATAATTTTTCAAAGCATTAAACAACATCAGGATCCTGTTAGGAACAAATACATCATTTTTGCTTGACAGCTTTTCACACCAGTTGTTAAGAACTTGCATTTCAGTTACACAGATTTGTGTGTGTGTGTGTGTGTGTGCGTGTGTGAAGTCCAGCGTTGTTTGCAGCCCCCTCGGGGGAGTTGGGAGGGCCAGGACTTCTTTTAATATTTTTGGTACAGAGATTGTTTTTCATTACACTCAAACCCAATCAGTTTCTCTTGCAATTGTTGTGGTGATTGGAGAAGAACTTGTGCACATGCTGTAGCTTTTGCATCCCTCTGGGACAAGGTTTCCAATTCCCCATCGCTGCTGGGATCCCCAGTCTGAAATCTGAGGGAAAGGGAAGGCAGACCGTCCAGACCTGAGAAGAGCCCCTAACCTAGTTCAAGGTGGAAAAGTTTCCTAGCCATGAAGTCACTCCAGGTTTGGACAGTCAGTTCCACAAATAAAATAAACAAAATGAACCATGAGTACTATGGAAAGTATTTTAATAGGTCGCCTTCTTAACAATACTTAACAGCTATTAAAATAATCTTTAAAAAAAAGCTACACCACTTTTGTTACTTTCATCCCTTCAGTTTTATATAGATGGTGAGAAATCTAAACACAATACGGGATTTGTTTTCTGTTATTTTCTGATCATATTTTTTAAATTCCTTTTCAATTTCTAGGTTTACCGGTTATATTTTAAGGCATACCATGCGTATAAAATTAGTACCTTTCGGGTTTATTGAAAAAAAAACAGGTGACTTTTTCCACTTTGAAATTTATTTAACTCAGTATTCAACGAACGCATCCTTAGGAATTTTCTTTAGCAGAAAGGCTTTTTAGTAAACTATATACACAATTCCCTCGTAACGCCTAAAATAAAAATTAATTCACAATGCATTTACAAGAAATCATACAAAAACAAAACAAAAAATAAAAATAAAGGTACAATAAAGTTTTACAAAACCAAGAATAATGTTGCAGTCGGGAAAAAAAGTTTTATAAATAAACGAACAAATAAAACCCCCGCAATAACATCTACAAAAACTTTTACGTGTGGTTTTGGATTTGTCTTAGTACATGTGTAATAAATGAGAACTGTTTCCCCATCAACTTTGTCTTAATTAGGCAATAAAAAGCCTACACAAGAAGCGATCCAAGGAAGAAGCGGGTAACGCTTCTGCGGTATAAAAGTTGGCATCGCCTAGATCTTTGTGTGATTATTCTTATTTTTTTTTGTCTTTTTGTGATTTTTTTCTCTTTAGCAAATAAAACGCTCTATGCCTCGTGGATGAATGATAAATACTGTACAAAAGTCTCAATAAAACACAGAAGTTCAGTCTAAAACGCAAAAACTAGTTTGAGAAACTAGTCCTAAAAAAGGTAATTAGAGCAATCATTACCTTTTTTCTCATTATTAATTATTATTATTTATTATTATTATTATTATTACAAGAACATCCACACATTTTCTGTACAAAAAGGGAGCCGGCGGGGTGTGTGCGCTGGGGAGGGAAGTGGTGGTGGCGGCCAGGCAGACAGAGGTACCGTTCAGCCGGGTTCAATGCAAGTTTCTGTCCCTCTCCTTCCCTCCCGTCTCAGATATGTGTCAAGGGGACCGTGCCATTGACCCCCGTGCTGGCGCTCTGGTAATGCTGGGGCAGGGAGTGAAGCCGGCTCTGCGCCGCAGCCGGGTCCCCTCCTTCTCCGGCCGGTAAGTACATACTGATCATCTCCCTCAGGTCCCCGGGGCACGGAGCCCGTGAGTGCGAGGTGACAGGCGGGCTCACGCTGGGCTCCGACTTGACCAGCGAGCCCAAGGCGCCCAGAGCTCCGGAGGAAGCCGCCGCCGCGGCAGCGGCCGCCGCGGCCGCCGCGGCCGAGTTCTGGTGGGGCTGGGCGCCGTAGGAGATGGCCCCGTAGCCCGAGGGCGAGGCGCTCATGTAGCCCTGCGAGTTGGAGATGGGGCTGTACTGCAGCGCACTCATGTCGTAGCGGTGCATGGGCTGCGGGTTGTGCGGATGCGGATGGTGCGGGTGCGGGTGGTGCGGGTGCCCGCCGCTGCCCGGGTGCTGCCCGTAGGCGAGCTGCGCCTCCTGCATCATCGCGGCCGCCGCCGCCGCCGCCGCCACCGAGCCCGGGTAGGCGCCGTTGGCCCAGCCGTTCATGTGCGCGTACCCCCCGCTGGCCGTGCCGCCGGGACTCTCCAGCCGCTGGCCGACCCCGGCGGGGCTCATCCCGACTCCCATGCCCACCCCGACCCCGGCGGGGCCTCCCCCTGCCGAGCCGGCGCTGAGCAGCCCCCCGGCCAGCGAGTACTTGTCCTTCTTGAGCAGGGTCTTGGTCTTCCTGCGGGGCCGGTATTTATAATCCGGATGCTCCTTCATGTGCAGCGCCCGAAGCCGCTTCGCTTCGTCGATGAAGGGTCTTTTCTCGGCCTCGGACATGACTTTCCACTCGGCCCCCAGGCGCTTGCTGATCTCCGAGTTGTGCATTTTGGGGTTCTCCTGGGCCATCTTCCGGCGCTGGCCCCGGGACCACACCATGAAGGCGTTCATGGGTCTCTTGACCCGGTCTTGGTTCGCTTTGTTCCCACCGCCGCCGCCGCCTCCTCCTGCTCCGGTCTGGCCCGTTAGGTTAGTGGGGCCCTGGGCTCCGCCGGGGGAGTGCAAGTCCGTTTCCATCATCATGCTGTACATTCAAGTAGCTTTTTATTTTCCACCGGCACCAAGCATAAAAATATCAAACATAGAGAGCCAAGAAGGAAGGGACGAGAAAAGACAAAAAAAAAAAAAAAAAAAAAAAAAGAGAGCACAACCGGCAACACCTTAGGCAAAAACTTTCTCCTTTGAAAACCACTTTCAAGGCTTGCTGGCGATCTGGATTCAAGCTGCTCAAACAGGTGCAAGGCAAACTTGCTGCTTCACTTTGCAAGGAGGAGGAGTGTGCAGAGCACTCAGAAATGTCCTTCTCTCTCTCCGGCACACACACGCACACCCCTCCTCTCTCTCTCTCCCTTATTCTTAATAGAGCTATTTTGTTGTTGTTGTTCTTTGCTAACTTCTAGAGAGCTTGTGTGTGACTTGCGTCCGCTGCTCCCAGGTGAACAGAGCAGAAGAGAGAGGAAAAGCCACCGAAAAAAGTAATTAAACGATAACTAAAAAAGAGGGAGAGAGAGTGAGGAGAAGAAAATAGAGAGGAGGGGGAGAAAAAAAAAACCCCAGAGCCAGAGAGAAGTTGCACAGTAATTTGTTCTCTGTGGTTTCCCTCCTCTTGCCCGGGAGGAATCAGGAGAGGAGGAGCTGGCGAGAGACACACAGAGAGAGGAGTCCAGCAGCCATACACCGCGCACCGAACTGGGATTAAATGAGTTTGCCGTGGCCAATCGGAACGCGGCGGCGGGGGATTATTTGCATGGCGCGCTGAGGAGTGACGTCCGGAGGTGAGAAGTATAAACTATTCTGGGGGTGGAGGGGAGGTTGGGAGGGGCCAGAGTAGGGGTCACGGCTACCCTGCTTTGCCCTGCTAGGTAAAGAGGAGTTAACAGTAATTAAATACCATTATAATCCTGCAACAATAATACCCCTCACTCGAAACACTTAGAGTGCTAGCTACAGAGTCTACAAAAGTCAGGAAATTACAAAGTTATGGATGACATTCTTGCCTTAACTCTGGCAGGTGCGTGTGTGCCTGTGTCAGGACAACATGATGGTGCGTGGTGGCAGACATGAAATGTTTTGTTGGCATGGCTTTGCGTGCGTGTGTGTTCGCTGGAGAACCACGGGAACACACCATCTGCATTCCTGAGCGCTAGCCTTACATTTGAATCTTCTGCCTGCGTGTCCTTAGAGACCACACGCTTCCTTAAATTCTCACTGAACGTTCTCTCACTCCTTTTAAAAGATGGGGGTGGTGAAATGGTTGGGGGAGCCTATATTATTCTCATATATTTACTCAACAGACCTTTTAATCAATCCAGTACATCCATATGAACGCACTTGTTTAAAACCTTCGCAGCTGTTACAGTGGTTTGTGTATAGTAGCACACCTCGGTAGATTAATAAATAATATCAACATGCCAGTCCATAACTCGATGTTTACTATGTTAAATGTGGAGTTGAAAAGACAATGGCCCGATCCCGCACCCCTTATTCAGAGAAATCTCCCACGGCTATATCAGCGCAGATCTATCCATTCTTCCTAAGGAGTTATATCTACTGGAGCATTGCCTGAATGATGACTGTAGACTCGGACCATAAATGTTTCTACCCAAGTTAATGACATGGCTGTTCCAAGTACTGAAAATATACAAAGGCCTAGTCCATAATACTGTATAGGCTAATCACCTAAATTGCTATTGTTATATATTTAGATCTAGGGGCATTAAAGTACCTGAGACTCCTAAATGTATATATAAACATCTTGTATTTCTATAAAGTAAACATGGACAACTTAATTCTTTGTGAAAACGTTAAAGGGAACATTTTTGTTCCCTGGCTGAGCAGTGAGACAGATTACAGTGATTTTGTATTGCGGTGCAAATAAGGGTGTATAACGAAAGTGACGATATACCCTTAATATCGTCCTGTAAATGCCCGTTCTATAGTACAAATAAACATATATGAATCATTATCATAATAATATTTCATCGTGTGGGGGAAAATGTTCACCTGGCATCCCCTCTTTTTCTCCCACGTTATGTGAGTGTTAATTTTTGTGACCCTAATGGCTGTCCAAAGTACAGAAACAATACCACTCACCGCCATTACTGTTATTACAGTAGAACTTTTATATAGTAGGGTTATTATAATATACAAGGCAACAGCATGATGTTCTGTGTCCAGATTAAACAATTTTCATTTTAGATTACTCCACATTAAGTGGTATTCTCCTCACGTTCATTTTGATTAATTTAGAGGAATAATATTACTTTACATACAATTTGGATTAGATGTATGAGGCCTGCTCCTGCTCCCACTATATTCAGTGAGAGTTTTGCCATTGACTTTAATGGGAGCAGGATTCAGGCGCTATTTTGCAATCTGCTGTTTGTTTCTTTGATGCAAAACTTCCCTTGAAGTCATTAGTGAAATCAATGGGAGATTTACTTAACTAAGGATTATAGGATCGGGCCCTCAGTGTTTTAGTAGCCTGTTTATTTTAGCTAATTATAATGAGTTTGTTACATCTGTAGGGGAAAAACAAGCCAAACATTTTAGTTGTTTAATAATGTATGTTAAAAGTTACCAATTAATAAGTGTATGTGTGTGGGGAATTGTTTAAGAAATAAATACGTTTCCCCTTTGACAGCTGATAAAGAAAGGAGAGTTGAGTATTGTAATACACCAATAAAGGCAATGATTTATAAGAAGTTATAACTGTTTTTGTCACTTAACGACCGAGTGATATTTTATTTTTGAAATTAGATTTTAAAATAGCCAAAGACCTGAAAATAAGTTGTATGAAACGGTTTTGGTGCCATCTTTTCCATAGGAATTCGGCAATTCGTTTAACACATACCCCGAAATCTAACATTCATCACAGGAAGAAGTTATAATTCTTGGAATTTGGATAACTGACTTTGACTCAGTATAGATTTTTTTTCTCTATCAATCATGTTCTCGCAAATTGTTTCCAAATATGATATTGCCCTTTGTTTCCCCGTGCATTTAAACTGACCGTAGATGTTTAGCCTTCAATTATATATACTGCGCTATTGCAAGTGTTCAAAGCTTCCGCAATAAATCTTTTATGGATTATGTTACTGTGGCCCAGTTGCAGGCACTATGGGTGCCTGCATTTATGAGCGTTAAACTCAAACTGCAGGTGTAACTTGTTGCCAAGTGACAGTTGATTGACAGCTGCTGCGT
This sequence comes from Trachemys scripta elegans, assembly GCF_013100865.1. Lineage (NCBI taxonomy): Eukaryota > Metazoa > Chordata > Testudines > Emydidae > Trachemys > Trachemys scripta. The sequence goes on from NC_048298.1 coordinate 239,487,111, forward strand.
GTGCCAATCAGGCAGCAGCAGGACACCCAGCGCCAAGACTCCGAGTCTGGCAGAGGGAGAAGAAAAGCCGTACACTAGCTCATCCATAATCTTTCTACGTTCTCTGGAAGCAATGCCACCCCCTCTTCCAGTAAACAAACAAACCTCAAACAATAAAACTCATCGGCTCCTCTCCTTCCACAACAACAAAAATGCCGCAAAGAAAATACCCACCAACAAACCAAACACAAACAGGCAAGGGCGAGGAGCCCTGCCTAGCACTGATGCTATTTGGATGAGGCCATGTCACATTGTGCCATCCCTTTGAGGATCTCAAGGGGAATAGCGCTGTAGGATTGCAGCCCGCACATCCGCATGTCCCCCCGGGACAGACAGCACAGCTAGCTGTGAAGCGACAGGGCTGACTGCGAATCTTTGCACTCACTCCCAGAGCTTCATTGGTGGGTTCATTGGTGTGTGTGTGTATCTAGTTTAGCTCCTTGACTATATTTGCACTTCGTTCTTGAGTTTCCTGACAGGAGATTGTGGCGTTCTTGTACAACACCGACTTGGGATAAAGAGCAGCCCAGGGTAGTGAGCGGGCATCTAAGTTCCTGTTCTTTTCTCTGGCCTCACTTCCCAGTATGTTGTGGTGGGTTGCAGAGCACAGAGCAGATCCAGGCTCGAGCAATCAGGCCTCCAGGCCTTTAATAACTAGGGTGACCAGATGTCCTGATTTGATAGGGACAGTCCCGATTTTGGGGTCTTTTTCTTATATAGGCTCCTATTACCCCCACCCCCTCTGGATTTTTCACATTTGCTGTCTGGTCACGCTATTAATAACTTTCCCAGAGTGAAACTAAAAGCGAGTGGACTCCGCGACGCTGTGCAATAGCAGGACGGACATGGTCCTGCTGGCATAGCCCCGCCGGGCTGCGGGCAGCTACTCGGGCTGGCTGCGGGGAAGAGATTTCCCTAAACTCGCTATCTGCAGCGAGAAGTGCAGTTCGAACCAGCTCGAAGTTAGGCGGGGGCAGGAGAGGAGAGCGGGGGCGGGGGCCAGCCTGTGTGTGGGCGGGGGACGGTATTTTTAGGAACTAAATGCAGCGCTGATGCCTCCGCTCCTCTGGGACCAGGCTCCGACGAGGAAACCTAAATGTCGGGGAAAGCCGGGCCAGCGGAGGCGTCCCTAGAGGAGAGCGGAAGGCGTCCGCCCCCCCGCGCCGACAGCGGGGTCGAAAGGGTTAAAGGTCCCGCATCCGGCGCTGGCGCAGCCCGGGGGTGGAGGAAGCGCAGGCTTGCCCCGCTTGCGCTGCGTCTGGAGCCACAAGTGATTCCCTCCCCCCCCAAGCTCCGCTTGGCTGCGAGCCGCACCTCGCCAGGCGGCGTCTCCCTCCTGCTTGAGCGCACTTGTGGCGGGAAGGGAGCCCAGCTGGGGGATCCCGCCTTGCCTCCTCTGCAGCCCGCCTGCGCCTCCCCCAGCGGGCCAGAAGCCGGCGCTGTGGCTGCTGCCAGAGGTCGTGAGCGGCTGGGCCCCTGTGAGGAGGGGGAGGAGGAAGCAACGCCTGCAGCAGAGGACCCAGCTCTGGGCTGCAGCGAGCCAGCGCTGGACTCCGGAGGAGATCCCCAGCGCAGGCTGCGATCGCCGTCTGCTGGCTGCAAAGTAACTCAGAAACACCGCCTCGCTGCCTGTCTCTGCTTCCCTGCCCAGAGCAGTGCCCGGAGCCGGCTGCTTCAGCCCCCTCCAGCTCACCTCTAGTCCTCTCTCCCCACACCCCCGGGTTCAGCCTCTTCCCCGTCTGATTTCAGTCCTGTGACAATCCCCGTGCGGATGTCCCCCCACAGCCTTGGCTTTAAGCAGCATCCCTTCCAGGTCGCCCATGCCCTTACTGAACAGGCTCCTGGCCAGTGCAGAATCAAAACCGACTCTGCTTGTGAAATCCAGCTCGGAGCATCATCTGGACCAGCGACAAGCAACCGGAGCAAAAGAACAAGTCTTTAGTGTCTCGGTAACTTTGCAAGAATGTGATCATGCTTTGGACTCAAAGCAATAGCCAGTTGGGATGGATAGCGACCGAGACAAGGGTAAATAAATAAAGTCCTCCCTTCCCTTTCCAATACTAACAGTTAATTTGGAGACCCTAACTCCACAATCCTAAAGCAAATATATCATCTCTCTGTGTGTTTTCTGTTGACGCTTCTTTGCTCGCTGGGTGAAAACGTTTGGAGAATCTCTGGAGCTTTCGAGTAGGGGCTCACCCTGTGAACAGTACTCGCACATATAATTCAAATTTCACAGCTGACCTGCTCTGAAAACCTCAATCAGCTTCTAATTGAAGGGAAAACAAAATATTGCTTCCCTACAGCAGAGCTAACGATTTAATCATTATATCAGACATTATAGCTTTTAATTAGGCTAATGCTGATACTGTATGGGAAGAGATAATTCAACACAGTTCTTGATGAATTCTGTAATTGGGTTAACGGAGGAGCGGTTGGGGGAAGAGACGTCAATATTCAAGCTGTGTCTATAGCCACCAGGTTTATGAATGAAAGAAAAGGGAAAAGGCTAACCCCCCGACAAGAAATGTCTTTCCCCTTTCCCAAGGAGAGCTGTGCCATCAAGGGAAAACTCCAAAAGGCAAAGGTTTCTCTAACCACACACCATGTACCCCCCAAATATGAGCAGTTATGGTCCTTCTGCAAATCCTTTAGTTACTGTTTTAATTCTTTCTTGTCCATATTAGGGTTAAAATAAAACCCCAATCAGACCGAACGGCAGCTTTTTATTGTTAGTCATACAAACTATTACTAGGAAACGGGAAAGATTTGTCCTATCTCTGAAGTTGGGTTCGATCTTGTTTCCCCTCAAAATCAACGAAAACAGAGCTTCCTAAACATGGACCACTGTTCTTTTTTCAATGTCAGCGTACTGATGAGCAAACGCCAAAGTCACCAAAACTTAATGACAACATACAGGAATTTGTAAGGGACAAAAGAATGGGACATATATATAGAAAGGAAAAACAGACGGATATTAACGTGTGACGATTAATGTAAATTTTGATGAAACATTATTAAAACCAAGCAGATTCCCTTAGTACAAGCAACAACCCCAACTGCTTGGGAAATAAATGTAGCTCTGAAGCTACTTAAATGGAACTGACTGTACTACTGGGACGTTTATAACAGTTCTCTAGGTAGGGATACTAAACTAAATACAAAAATGTATTGAATACACTAGTCTGATTTAAAAAAAGAATAAATGGTTGTTAATAAACAATTCGATCACTTACTAAATACATCTGTAATTATGGTTTTGTAAACCATCATTATCGCAAACCAGATGTTTAAATGAGGTCCGGAAGAGCCATTTTCAAAGGGAATTCTGCTCAACTTTTTTCCAGATCAAGCTAGTATTGATAAATTACTCTTCAATGCGATAGGAAGAGTTTAGAAATCCCTAGCTTTTGTTGTCACTCCTTCATTTCTATCTGATACTGACTTTCAGTAAGTGCTTTATATTTTGGTTGCGCCTGAATGAAATAGTATCGATCTTCTGTATGTTTGATCTACACTACAGTCTTCAGTCACACTGAAGTTTCATCGGAGCCCTGGCTTGTGGATGAACTGGCAGTACCAAGTTGTCAGATTCAAGAGCTAACAATCAGGGAGAAACTGCAAGACACACTTAAATGAAGTTGGGATTGTTAGCCTGAGACTAATGGGAGAGTTTTCTGCCCCCCTTTTTTTCCATTACAGAATATGTCGATATTAGTACCTATTTGAACAGGACCGGATTCTTAGTCCAATAGGAGTTTGTGGTTCGCAAAAAGGGCAGGACCCATTTTTTAATCACGTTTTGTCAGCAGGAATCTTTTATAAAATGTTTGTTTATATTATGTATTAACCAGACTTCCAGCACAATATTGTTTTGATAGAGAAATATTCTGTATTGTGATCCATCCTTGTCTTATTTTGTCAGTAATTACAGTAATATTAAACGGGTCATTGATAAGATTCCAGTGACACAAACCCCTGTAATTAAAAAGCCTGAATACACCTTTTTTTGCCTTACATAAAAGTTGTAATTTTCAAGTCTTCTGTTTTTTTTAACTGTTAAAGTACACACGTGTAATATGTGCTAATCAGGATGCAAAATACCAAATGTATTATGAAATGTAGGTTTATGTTGTCTTATTTTGTCAGTTTTAAGGGATACTAGACCATTGCTTTTCACAAGACACGTTAATCAAAAGATACGTTAGACAACAAATGTGCCGAATAATTGACATCCTAGAAAAAAATGTGTAGTTATGTTTTTGTGAAGTTTAACTTTTAAATCGAGAAAAAGAAGAACAGGTAAAGTGGGCAAGAAACGGGCATTATTAGAAAATTAGGCTTTAAAATAGGGCTTCTGTTATATGTATCATTAAGATACGGAAAAGCGCTACAGCCACCGTACAGTATTGCTTGTAAACAACAGTAAGACAATATCTCACGAATTTATGGCGCGTCGCCTAGAGAAACTGGAATGATAGCATTGTAACTAAAATATTTCTATTTGACATCCTCCCTCGTTAGCCAAAAATAGAAAAGGCCTCACTCAGTCAAAGAGGTAGACAAGTCAGAACGAATTTATATGAAATAAGTAAATAAATAAATAAATAAAGAAGAGAAACCACAGCAGCTTTTTCTGGCGGACCATCCCAGTTATTGCAAATTAGATTAGCTACACAGGCTTCAATATAAACATGACATGAGGTTCACAGGAGAGTGAAAGGATCATCCACTCCAATCTCTCTTTTCATCGAAGCATCTCACATAAATTACATCTTGTCCTTTAATACACTTTTCAATGAGATTAAAACATCACTTTGACACAATTTCAAGCCTTTTCAGTCGCATCCAGTGCTTACTTCAGAAAACAGAAAACAAGGGGAAAAGTAGGAACATCTAAATAATTTCAAAATGCTATTCTGGAAGTTAAAAACACCCAGAGGAAATAAATGATCCTTTTGCTCCATCTAAAGCCATTAGCGTAGTCATCTAAAGGCATCAACCTAACTCCACCAAGCAAAGAGAATAATTCTATTTCCTTTGCAGCAAGTGGAGATATTATGACTACTTGGCTGCAGCTAGGAGACCCTCTCGCCGTGTTTATTTGCCTCTTTGCCAGCGAGTAGTTTGAAAAAAAAAATCCTCATTTTACAAGATCATTTACCTGATACTTCACATTACACCTGCAAGAATTGTTAATGAGGTGTACCTTGTGCACACTGTAATGCTGGACAGCTACAGAACTACACACGCCTATACAAATAAATATTTTATAACATGATCATTGGAAAGGCTGGAAAAAGAGTGGTGGGGGGCTGTTTTATTAACAAACAGTCCAGGGTAGAAAATGAAAGCGCTTGCAACTTCCTATGTTTGTTCTTTAACGGAAACCAGCAAAGTTGATGCAAAAGGTGAGATGGATACAAAACCACACAGATTCCGCTAATTTAGAACACTCTATAAACCTGTGCAGGTAAAAAACAGGTTTATTCGCTTCAAAATATTATACTAGGTTTTCTCTTTTTCCTCAGTGCCATGTAGACGTAACTATCGTCCCATGAGCTGTGGGTTCCTAAACCTATTTGTAAAGGAACTTCAGATGACAAGGGTTATTTATATTTAAATTGATTATCTGGATTTATTAATCTAGCTACTAATCCTTTTTGATGGACAATACTCTGCATGTATCGCTAAGCTGAGGAATTGAATGCCGAAACCTTTCCTTCCTTTTGATTCCTATCGTTTAAAGTTAGTTCGGTCCGGATCCTATTTCACTAAACCAAATCCCACTGTTCTGGTTTGCAGGAGGGCATTTTCACAACGTAGTTGTCTGCAGGATCGTGTGTATCCTGCGCTTTGAATACAGCAGCCCAATATCTGTCACTCCTCGTTTGCCCTACACCCCCCAATACTTGGGCAGGATAGTCCTGGGACCGAGGATGCATTCCTCCCCCCCCCCCTCTTCCAGGCACATGTGGAGCCAACTCCATGACTTCCAGAGATTGCAGGTTCACGGTTAACCCTTCGTTCTGATGGGGCTGTCTCCCAAGAGGGATTTGTGCAGTTACTTTGAACTCTTGTCCTAGGGTTTCATTTCCTACCATCTGCATGTGCTGCAAGTGTCATCACACTTCAGGGGCTCACGGCTACCAAGGCACCATTGGCCTCATACAGAAGACAAGCCTCGCAATTTGGCTCCCAACTGCACCTCACTATCACGCCCAAGTCAATATATACGCGCTCAGGTCAAGGTGGATGTTCCAAGGTTTACAACGCAGAGCAACTAAATTACCCGCAGACCGCTGGGTTGTCTCGCCCTTTCCTGGATATCCTCTTAGTCCTAAACGTGCTGGGAGAGCACCTTCACATGTTTAAAGTTTCGGGCCAACTTTTTAAGCATGCTGTAGTACAGGCAACCTGACCCATGAAGTTTATCTCGAACGGAATGTTGCAGGTAACATAGCTACTCTCTCCCTAAGATAACTAGCTACTATCTATATTTTGTGATCAGCAATGAGCGATTATTTAGCAGGTTTGGCGTGGGTCGCGGTTTACTTTACAACTTTGCTTAATGACAAGAAGAGTTTTCCGTGTCCCTTTCTCTAGTAGATCCTGTAAATATCCAGATCGTTCCCCCAATCTCTCTCTCTCACACACACCTTAACAAAGAGGTTTTCAAACCGAAACCCGCTGCAGCAGCCTGCGGGAATCAATGCGATAAAACGGGTTTTTAATGGGTTAATTGACTGGAGTTGCTATCATGTTTAAACACCTGTTTCTGAAAGGAGATTCAGCCAAATCCTGTCCCCACCCCAATCGATAGCTGCTCCATTGGCTGTTGATCGACCAAAACAAAACAAAAAATCCATTTCACCTTTCAAAGTTCGTCACAGTTTATGGCAACCATAAGGGGAGGCCACACACACTATCTACAACAGCTCAGAGCTAGAGGTTACACTCTGGTCTCAAGACCAGGAAAGATTATCCCCAATAATTAAGAGTTTCTTTAGCAGTACTTATTTATTGATTGAAGGCTCTCGTCCTTTTACATAATGAAACTTAACGAGAGTGCGATTTCACACTCAGGAAGTAATAGATTTCCGTGTCACCTTTACACAAGGCTCCGACCCAAATGTAATTAGATCAGATTAAAGTATGTGTTGCCCGAAACTCGCGGGGAGAATAGGGAGTAGGTGCTGCTCAACCAGGCTGCACGAGAAATGCTCGCAGCCCGCATGAACGCGCCTTACCAGGGGCAGGGCACCAGTTCTTATAGCGGAGGGCCGCCTTTGCTATTGATTTTTTTGGGCAGGATTAATACAGTCAGGACCGCCGGTCAGTCAACGTTAAATTGATTCTTTGCCCAAAACACCTTTCAGTCAATGACACCCGCGTTGCGACCTGTCAGTTTTTTTAAAAAAACGTAATTGTAAAACCGCCGAATTAGCTCCTTCTGCAGCGCGCAGGCGAGGGGAGCCCGCAGCCTCCTCCTCCGCTGAGCCGGGAGAGAGCAGCAGCCCCGCGCCACGCCAGGGCGCTCGGAGCGCCAGAAACCTCCCCACCCTCTGCTCCCTCCTGGGGAGGGGGTGGGGTGCACAGCCCGAAAAAAACACTGCAAAAAGCCCGCTCAGTGTCACAGCCGAGAAACCAGCGAGGGCAACCTCCCTTCCCCCTGCTCTAACTGCCAAAAGCAAGTTGGGAGCCGCCCTCCCCTCAGGAAACTCAGCGCTGAAACCTCCCCTCCGCCTTCCCCACCCGCACCCGCCAGGGTGAAGACCCCCCTCAAAAGTTCCAGGCACACTTACAGTTCCTCTTCCAGCTCCAGCCTCCTCCCAATAGCAGCTCGGGGCCAGGCTTTCCCCCTGGGCAATCTGACATTGACACCTTCCTCAAGCCTCGCTGTACAGACACACACATCTGGAGAGCTCGCTACAGCGCTGACTAGTTACACCTCGAGAGAGCTCGGGAAATACCTACCCTCCTAGCCCCTAGCCCAGCCTAAGCGCCCAAGCGGCTGTCACAGCCAGCAGTGCCCGGCTACACAGGCACACTCAGCACTCACACCCATCCACACACTGCACGGGGGAGAGAGAGAGAGAGAAGGAAATGAAATTTATTATTGATAGAAAAGACTTTAAAGACAATTTCAAGTTATTGTTTCGCTCTGGAAAAAGAGGGGCTTGTCTCTCCCCCCCCCTCACATAATGAAACGCCTTTTGTGTGGCCCTGAACAATACCAAACAAGTACTCTAATAAATAGCCACTTTTTTGTTCCGTCTCGACAGTGAATAGAATTGAGCAGTTGGTTTGAGAGCAGCTGGGACGCTGCTTTGAACAGGGAGGTGGAGCCGAGCCCTTCCTTTCCTTTCTCTCCCCTTCCCTTCTCTCTCTCTCTCTGGCTCAGATGCACTTTCTGTTCTAACCTTGTCTTTCTCCCTCCCTCTCGTGCTGGCCCACTTTCCCTTCTCTCTCTCTCAGCCTTCACCTTTCCCTGGGAATATTTCGTGTATGCAAAGAGCATCCTTTCGGTAGCCTCAGCGGCTCCAGGCACCTGTGCTGCACAGTTACCTCTATTTGGATCCTTCACACACCCCCCCCATCATCCCTGTCTTTGATCACTTCTTAGATTTCCTTCTTTTCTTCCCCGTAGTCTTTAAATAGCCCCACAGCTCCGAATTAACACTTCGTACACTGCCAGACCCTCCTTGCCACTCCTGTGTTGCCAATAAACTTGGATTTCTCACTGAGCCGTCCATGGCTTCTTTGGGGTTATATAATCTGGAGGATGAGCTGCTTATTCCTCGCTCTTTTCCTCCCTTTAGTTTCTTGAGGATAAAGCTTTTTGCTCCTTGTCAGTTTCCCCTTCTCTTCCCGAGGGATCTTACTGAAGGTTTGCACCTTTTGCAATCTGTGATGCTCATGTTAATCTCTTGTTTTCTATATAGAGCTGCTAGTTTTCTTCATGTACTTTTTGTAATACTCCTCTCCAGTCCCTTTCCTATCAACATGACAACTGCTCTAGGAAAGACAGTCGATAGAGGTTATTAAAATGGACACAAAGCAGCTAAAGATTTCCAGGTAAAGCGAAGAGCAACCCGTTTCTTTTCTGCTCTAGGTGGCTGGGTGGGCGAGGGTGTATATGTGTGTGTGTGTGTGTATGTTGGGAAGGGGGTGGGGTGGGGTGGGGGGTAATGGGGATTTTTGGCCAGCACCTGAGCCTGAGTTAGCTATGAAGGAGGCTGTGGCCGCTCCTACCCTGCAGGGGGATCAGCGAGGCCAGGGTAGCCTGCTTGGCACTGGAGACAGCTGCTTGCCAACATTATTATATATGGATGCTTTCCATTTGCTTCCATACGTTCTGGAATGGAGGTAGTCCTCATAACAAAGAAGGATCCTAACTTTAAGCGGCTACTTGCTTTACAGTGCGATTAGAGCAATACCTGTTTGTCTTGTAAAGATTACGGAAAGCATCTGAGGTTAACCTATCCTGCAGCACTTCTTATCCAGAGACTCTAAGATTATCTGTATCTAATATGCCTTTTAGTCACCTACATTCATCAGAGATCTTTTAACAAGAGTCGCTTTCTATTTTAAATAGCGAATACTTTTTATTTGTTATGTCTTTGTTGGAAATGGAAAGGCAAATATGATTTCTCTAGAAATCAGTGTTCTATATGTATCATTGGTTATGTCTCTGAGAGCCAAGACACAGAATACTTAACTGCTCTTTATTCAGTCGGTATCAATCCATAGACAAACGCTGCCATTTGTAAATTATTTCTTAGTTGCGCTTCAATTAGCCAAGGCAAGTCATCCCAGGACCCCCTTTTTAATTGTGAATGGTGGAAAAGCAATGGAATACCAGGCATGTTTTCTGAAAGGTCGGTGTATTTCGCCACAGAGGAATGAATCTTTAAAAACCCCGCGCGCACACGTATATGTATAAATAATCCCCTCTGCAATAAAACAGAATCTGGGGGTCTATTTTCTGAAATTCTATTTATTTTAACTCCCTTCCCCCGTTGCTTTTAAGTGGATTTTTGCTCCCACTTCCCTAACACACCGACTCTAACTACCTGCAGTATTAAGAAACGCTGATAAATGACAGTTTTATCGGTCTGGTGCAGACACGAGAAACTCGGGGACACAACAAAATGCACATGCAATACGTTTGGGACTGGATCTTTTCCAGCAGCAAACGCGTTTCCTTTTTATATGGAAAATGGAAACATTTTGGAAGACAGATTTAAAACTTTGACTTATATTTTACATGTTAAATAACCGAAAGAATGGGTACGACATTACGGCAAGCTTCAAACCCTGCAAATATTTGAATGGTTTTTGTAAAGTAGAGCAGCTGTCAGTCAGCTGGCTTTGACAGCCTGCCACAATTTTGTCACTTAATAGTGGGTGTTAGGCTAAGTGCAAAACACTCTGGCAAACAGATGTCAAACCTACATCTCATATAAATGTGGGTTGTAAAATTGAGTTTTAACCCACATATAGGTTTTTAAAAAGCGATGCCAGTGTGTAAACTCTATACAACACGGAGACACTGACAATCTCCCGTGTATGCTTGTTATTTAAACTGCAAATCTGACCGCCAAATTATAGCTACATCTCTCTAACAGTGGACTATGAGAACGCTACTTGGCAAAGTATAAATTAAAGACAGATATGATGGCACATTTCAAGGGCTGAGTGCCGTATATATTGAAAAATAGAAAGCGCGATTTCTTCAGTACGGTTTCACTGTTCAACTGTGAAATATTAGGAAGGAGAAAGAAAGGTATTTATAAAGCTGAAGTTTTGGGGGACGGTTAAACCATAAGTTTCTCTGGACAGAACTCGAGTTATGGGTGTGGGGCGGGGAAAGAACATAAAACAGATACAATTATGAGTGAGGCTGAGCCATGCAGAGTGCATAGGTTACCAGGAGTGTTTAAGGAACTGTGCCATAACACCAGGAAATCATCGGGATAATTCTTCGCCACTACATTAAAGGACACGCTGAGGAAAATAATGTTTACAGTTAATTTAACTGCCGCTACTATTCAAATGATGAGCTGATTTTTTTAAACATGTCATTTCAAGGTCTATCTCTTTCCCAATATATGATTTTTTTTGTTTGCTTTAGACACCCCCTGTCAAATTTCCTTTGAACATTAAAAAAGGTCATACATATTTATACCAAAAAGTGTTCATTGCATGAGGTGGTCAGAATGCAGCCAGGGGAAAAATGATCATTCATCTTACAAAGCATGTTATGTTGCTAGTATCACTTTCTTTGTGCCCACTTTATCATTTCAGAGTTCCTGAACAAAGCAACATAATGAGTGGATTAAATGAAACAGGTATATTTAGGATTATTCATATTAATCATTAACCATAAATTAAACACACACTCTGATCATTTTATACATAGCCTTGTGCACTTAATTGGCACATTTACATGATCATATTTTACACTGACTTCATAGAGTAATTTCTATGAAATTATTATTGATAATATATAGTTACTGTTAACTTTATGCCATATTTGGCTTTGATCCCTCATTGAAATTAGTATCAATTAGTGTTTTGATTACAATGCTTTCCTCGTGGTATAACCTATCAATTCTTCATTTTTAGAAGTGTAATTTGTACCAGGAACATTAGATGATAAGATTTTGACTACTCACAAAACTTGGAGAAGGGAATATACTTTATCCTTCAGACTTTTTTAAAGCTCAGGGGAAAGGAAAATCTTTCCCTCCTTAGTAAGTATATTGTGTTTAGTACATTAGTTTAAAATACTGACTTTGCACTGCAAATATGGACTCACAGCTCTTTTGGAACAATTGTTCATAATCAAAGTATGGACTCCCCTGTCAATGAAGCAGACCCAATTCAATTGAAATTCACCTGAAAGTTGCCCTGCACTTCATTTCCATTTCTGATAATAAAATGTAAGAGATAATGAACATCTATGAGTCTATAATATTAATTTATTAGGCTACTCAAAGCCCTCATGGGGCTGATCCTGAGTCACTGGAGTCAATAGCAGAACTCGCAGTGGCTTCTAGAGGGCAGAATTATTATGTCCATGCCATTCTATATAAAAATACAAACTTTGTATTTGGCAAAATATTAAGTGAATGCATTTGCTTTATTTTTGCATGTTTACATTAAAGTTTATACACATGAGAAACCAACTTTAAAAGTCAATTATAGCTACAGCTTGTTCAGCAACTTGTTAAAATATACAGATTGGACCAAAAATTATCCCATGGAACTAGAATGTGTGCCCTGAAATTCTCTATTTAGTTTTCTTATGCAGAAAAATAATATACTCCCAATATCCAATGAAGGTATACAAAATGCAGTGCCACTGTAAAACTATACCTCTCTGATCATTATTTTCACTCAAGAAAGTGTTCAGCTCTTCTGGGAAAATATTAATATTTAATACAAACAGTCTTTGATAGATAGTGACTGCTATTGTCATCCCAAAAGAAATAATTTGATCCTTTAACTATTATGGCTATTGATACTATTTTCTTGCTATTCAGAAGTAAGTATATTATTACATTTCCATATAAGCATGATTCCATGTCTTCCAGTACACTGGCATGAAGTAGTTCTAATCCCCAGATTTCCAAGTGTAATTGACCCTAGTTATGTAGTTTTTAATCAACTGCTGCAGTTTTATGAAGTCTAGAAATGAAACCCAGTGACAGTCTGAGTATCCTAAAATTGCTTTAAAATATACATCTGCACCCTCTGTAACTGCAATGTCACCAGAAAAACAGAGCACTCAATTTATATTTATTCCTGTAGTTCAAGCATTAATATTAGCATGTTTTTCAGCTGGAAGTATTATGGCACTTTTATAAACAATAGATGTGGTGAATGACTGTACAATAACATTGGGAATTGAAATGAAGGAGACTGGTTTTTTACCCCTTAGGGGAGGAAGCCTGTGTCAGTCTGTAGGAAGGAAATAGAAATATAGAGTCTGACTCTGGTGTATCCATTGACTTCAAAGGAATTATTCCTGATTTACACCACTATAAGAGAGATCAGAATGAGGCTATATCATTGAAAAGAGAAATGAGGAGAAAACCTGATTGTTCTAAAATCAACAGGGTCAGTAAAAAGTGACGACCACCACATTTAATTTAATAGCAGCGGACATGCTATACCATACATTAATTATTTGATCATATTATTTTTATTAGGTAGAATTATAAATTTTCTTGAATAAGGCCTGCAGGATTGGGTACTATCGCTTTACAACTGTATAGCCATATAATTGTAACATTAGATTCCAGTTTTATATTGGTGTAAGTCCATTGTTTAAAATGGTTTGACACTGGTGCAGGACTGAAGAAATACAGCAGTGAATCAGGTACCATGGCTGAACCTGGTACAATTGTCTGAGGAATTCACTAAAGATTCAGCTGTTGTGAACAGAACATTTTGAATGGTTTAGCATCAGGCCCTGTGATTACCATTCAAAGAGATGGAGGAGGAGTATATAATGTATAGACTCCTCACCATCATAGTCTTATATCAATTAGTTTGAATAAGCCATAGCTTATCAATAAATTATCAATTTATTTCAAAGTTTAAAAAAAGAGCTTTGAAAGGTCTAATTCTGACTATTAAACACAAGAAACAAAAATACATGTAAAACAGTTTATATATTTATCAAAGTATGTTTCATTTATTTATATTTCTTAGTGGTGTGATGACACTTTCCTCACTAAGTGTTCTTGAGGCCTATTTATATCTAAATTGAGTGTTCATATTTTGTCCTGTTACACTCACAGTGATGGGTGTTGTAGTACTAGAGAAACAACCTACAGGTAGTCACACTAAGACTCCAGGATTGTGTAGCATGGTGATGCAGTTGCTACAAGGCTCTTACTATCATGTTGCTGCTCTTCCAAGAAGGAATAATAATTTTATAGGACTCCTGTTTTCTGTTCCTAGCTCAGCTACCTATTCTTCCAGTAGGCTAAATACTATTCACATCACCAAAACAGTCACTGAAGTCAACGGAATTACGTGAATGAGTATAGTGATCAGGAAATGTCTTGGTGCCCTTGGACAAGTCTCTTTCGCTGAGATTTTCAAATCTGCCTAAGGGATTTAGACATAGAATTTCCATTGAAATTAACAGAAATTGTACATCTAAATCCCTATAGATGGCTTTGAAAAGTCTCAGACTTAACTTCTCTGAGCCTTAGTTGAACCACCTGTAAAATGGGTGTGATACCATTTAGGGGTGTACAAGAATTAGCAAACTAATGGGTCTAAACTGCAGTGAGAGCAACAAGATTAAATGCATGCTAAATATTATGATCATTGCTAGGCATACTACTAATCTTGGACTGGGAAAGTGAGGAAGAAGGGACAGAATTCCTCTTGCATTTAAGGAAAGTTCCTGGGTTATTTGTGTTGTGCCTGTCTAGTTGAGCACTGGGTGCTGAAAATTCCCACACTGATTTTATGAAGAGATAAAAGAGTGCAATTTATACAAAAATGGAATAAACCCCTTTTGAGTAAAACAATCTGCATAAATGCTTTAAGAAAGCCTATAATTATGATAAAAATGTTGCTCAAAGTTAAAATTATGAAGCAATCAAAATTTATAAACAGTCTCTCATCGACTTTTAATCATACTTTCTTTTTCATATACAAACTGTACAAAACATATAGTAGCAACATATAACAATATACATTTTATTTTCAGTAATTTAGGGGGCTGCCCTATATAGTCTTTACTCAGACGAAACTCTTAGACAATCCAATGGGAGTTCTGCCTGGGAAAAGACTGCAGGACTACACCCTAAGTATAGAAAAAATACTTAACAGACCACTAATCTTTATGTGTTCAGATAGCGCCCAATCCTGCAAGTGGCTGAATGCTGAGTGCTCTCCAGGCTGGATACATAGCCTTTTGCAGTCAGCATCAAAGTTTCCGTGTTGACTTCAATGGGCTTTGGATCAGGGATCAGGCCTTTGACTCTCACTGACTTCTGTGGAAGTGCTTGCTCAGCATGTCGCAGGATAAAGCCCATACTTTACTTGAAATTTCCTTGTAAACATTGCTCTTCATTTGAAATTCATTAATAAGAATGCTTAAATTATATGCATCATGTAGGGCTTGGATGGCAAGAGATATTCAAAGGAGGGAATATTTGTAACGGGAAGCTTGCCAATTAGAATGGTAGCCTACCATGTCTACAAGCTCCATTGTTCCCTTTGAGCGGAACTAGCTGAACATTCTCAGGCTGTATTCTGATATGAATATCCCTCTGAGTAGTAAAATTCACCAGCATAATTGTGTCCTGAAAAATGTGATCACTGACAGCTCCCAACTAATGTAGTATTTGCTTCAAAAATGTTTTTATTCATAATATTACTAGATTTCTTCCTAACCAAGACAGCATGCAAAAACCAAACCTCTGTAAACAGTCAGATCTCCTAATTGATCAAAATGCTGCTCAGATTTTATGTGAATTGAATTGGCTAAAGCATTTCTTGTTGAAATGATAGAAGTGCAACAATTTTAAATGATCAGAACACCACTCCATCCCCCCCAAATACTACGATTCAAATTCTGTTTTCAGTAGTAGCAATGTTAATCTGGAGTGACTCCACTGAAGTTTGTGGGATTACTTGAGATTTGTACCAGTGTAATGAAGAGCCATATCGTGCCCCTTACTCCCTTCTGCACAAGAGCTGGGGACCTCTATATTTGTACTTTGTGAATTTCCCTGAAATTCTTCCATTGGAGGATGAGGGAGTAGATCCCTGAAATCTGTGTGGAAGCTGAGGGATCTGTGGAGGTCCAGAGCCATCTTCATAGGGGTCACATTACTTCATGATGGCCCCCTCCAGCTCCCTGAAAGTGTAGCTAAGAGCTGCTCTGTCAGAGAATAGCCTGTTAGTCCCTAAGTGGGATGGAATTCATACTTACAGTGGAGGAATCTAGGTAAATTAAGACCTGGTCATCATTACGTTACACACAAAAGACTTGTGGGTTTGGACAGCACAGACAATGGCTGTTCTATCAGATTCATTGCCTCCTTCTCCTTTCCCTGTCAAAGAACCTGAGCCCCAAGGAGCCTCTGTGGAGGGGCTTCCAGGGAGCCTGAGTAAAAAGAGGAAGATTAATCTTTCTGCACTTCTTAGGTCAGACTCTACTAGATCCCTCACACTTTCTGCTGGTGGAACAATATGAGTACGATATGGCCCTGCAAGCACAAGATGGTCCAACACTATTTAAAAGGAATAGAGCAAACTGTGCCATTTCATTCCAGTTCTGTTGCATGAAGTGGACCTATACTGTGGGCCAGAGAATCAGAATCCTCAGCCTCATCCAGTCAGGATGTTTAGATAGCGGGGCTGTGCCCACTATGACAATGACAGGGCATGGGTGCTGGAACAGTTTTTGTAGTGGGGTGCTGATATTGGAAAACATAGAAACCATGTATTTGGTGTTTGTTATTACTATTTCAAACCAGGTCGTGCAGCAGCACCCCCAGCACTCCTAGTTCCAGCACCACTGGTACAGGGAAATGGAGAGTAGTAGTTGATATGGCTTTGCTACACGCCTGGTGCTGTAGGCAGAGTTGCAGACAAGTGGACCCTCAGAATGAATTGACTTGCTAGCCCCGTCACGCCCTGAGCCCACAGTTGTTGTCACTTACACATTCCAACACAAAGAGCCACCGTGGAACGCTGTGACATGCTGGGGAGGGGGAAAAAGTCCTGGATGCGCCAAAGCCTAGCTTCCTGCAAGGGATTTTGGGCTTTCCATGGACATGTCCATAGGTGGGTAAGGGCCAGGATTTGCCCTTTGTGATGATAAAGGACTTATTTTTTTGGCTAGGAAAAATACATACATTCTGGGGTTCTTTATATGTTAAAACATTATAAAAAAGTGGCTCCACCTTATGTCTGTGAAATGCTGAAAAAAGTGATTACGTTTCTCATAACAACTGTGCAGTTAAATTTGTTTGTCAGAAAAACAGACAAACCTAAAGTGTGAAACCAAATATTCAGTATGCTTAAATTATATGGAAAATTGGAGTGCATGAACTATATTACCAAATTAAGAGCCTTTAGGTTTTTGAAAACTGCAATATGTTACATTTTTTTTCAAAGCATAATTACAAATTCAAATATGCTCCTCGTTCTTACAAAGAAATCTGCATTTTCCTCATCACATCTCCCACATGTTAATGTAGCATCTTCCTAAACCTCCTGTTTTATATTGCATTAAATGGAACAGTTTTGCAAATTCCCCAGTTGCGTTGATGTTCACTTCGCTATTCACAGACAGCAAACTAATGTGTACTTTTAATGAGCCCATTTCATTCCAGGATGAAAACAAGGGTTGAGAAGTTAAGGCTTTTTGCTTATTGATTTTAAGGCTCTCTACTAAAACTCTAGTATGTTTTTTCAAACCTAATTTGTTGTGTTAGGAACAGTCATTTTTTAAAAAAACAAAAATACTTGAACGAAGTTTGAACAAATAAAAAGCTAGCTTCCTTTTACAAACCAGCCAAAAAACAGAGTTCTATGATTCTGTCTGCACGATTTCCAAGTGAATCCACCTCACCACAGAATTTTGTGGCATAATCTAACATTTTATGCAACAGAGTTTTAGTCCTTATCGTATCTTAAAATAATCTTCCGAAAGTGAATGGACCGTAAACCAATGCAGTATTTGCAGAGAAAGAATTTGATACAACAAGCTCCAACAAAGGTGTAAATTGCTCCACTCATCTCAATGAGGTGTTGACTCTAACATCTAATAGTGACAATTTAAATGGCATTTTAAAAAACTATTTTTCTGCTGATCCTTTTAGCAGACTCACCCATTAACTATGCTTATTCACCTTGTTGAATGCTAAAAAGATAGATATTGGAGTAGCAGTCCAGTGGGGAAGATGGTACTATCAATGGTAGTTACATTGTGAAATGAGTGCAAATACATCCCAAAATTTCAAGTCACCTTTGACCCTGCCTATAAAAATAGACCTGCCAAGTGTCATGCATTAGGTATGCCAGTCACACATTTGCCCTTCTCTTCATGTGTTCCCTCTGTTAGTTGTTTACTGCAGTTACGGTCATGCTGTGTGCTGCACTAAGACCAGGGTGTTTCACCTGTGTTTTCACTGCTCCTCCTGATGGCACCCTGGCAACATGGAGCTGCCTGCTGTGGAAAGGAGGATCAGGAAAATCCTGAATCAAACACAGAGGGAAAGGAACAGTGGCAAAGGCCAAACAGGAGCAGAGAGGAGCCAGAGAAGGCTGGAGGAGGCTGAGGAAGAACAAGAACAGAGAGGACTGAGACAGTCTGGGGTACCACTGGACTACTAGGATGGGACAGGTATAGTAATGGGAAGGAGGGGCTAGGATGGAGGAGGGTCTTCTACCATCCTCCAAAAAAAAAAAAAAAAAAAAAGCCCTTGGTTTCCCTTTGCCATAAACTGGCTCTGGTTCCTACTAGCTTCTCCAGAGTCCCAAGTCACCTCAGCTCCCTCCACTTACAAGCTACCCCTCCAACTCCCTGCCTCTGCAAGGCATGAGGGATAGGCATCTTCCTTCTTCCCACCACACCCTTCCCACTGTTCAGGGGGCATCCTGAAGGGGAAATCAGCTGACTGTTCTCACTGGCAAGAAATGTCACATGACACTGCACAAAATCTTGGCACCACAGTAAGGAGGAGGGAATGCACAGATACAAACAAGAAACAAAAGTTTTAACCATTTCCTGGGTGCCAGAAAATCCAAACTGCCTTATGATACTTCCTTGGTGTCCAAAAGCCCCAACTGTCCCCTCCCCACCACCGAACCCTTACTTTGTGGGTTTGTGGAGGGGAAGATGGCTGAGGACAGCCCCTCTAAAAGGAACTGTGCTGTCATGAGTGAAAGGGGGCTTATGGAAGGCTTGGCCTGCATATAAATGTCCCCTCAGACCTTTAGATATGCATTTGATCAAACAGCCATGACACTCCATGAATCCAACAAACTTATTGTATGTGTGAGGATGATGAGTTGGGAATTATGGAGTGTTAACCTTTAATATAGCCTACATGCCTTTTCCCTTTCGTGGGTTTGTTCACAGGTGTAGTTGAGATAGCACCATAATTTCCATGGGTTCTGTGCTGCAGAGGCAAATTCAGTCTGGATCGGGCCCTGTGAAAGGGTAAAATTAATAGAAACCATACAAGTACATCCAAAGGAAGAATCTGGCCCAAAGTCTTTGTTTCCATTAAGGGACTGATTTCCAGAAGTGCTGAATGTTCAAACTCCGTCTGAAATCAACGAAAACTGCTGGTGCTCAACCCTTCTGGGAATCAGGCCTGAGGTAATAAGTTTACCCAGATAAACGAACTGCCAAAATCTGTTGTTCAGACTTTCCATACAAATATTCATTTTATAAGAACATTTTTGCAGTTGCTTTTTCTGTAACAGCAAAAAAAGACATTGTCCTCTCTAGACGCCTGCATGTTAGAAGGATCACAATAAAGCCTCAGCAAGTGTGGATAAATCCACATGCTACATGTTTAACTGTTGGAAAAATCTAAAGCACCCATGAATTGTCTACAAGGAATAATTTGATACTGGCTGTTTTCCATGATTTGATTAGCATGAACAGACAGCTGTTGCATAATTCTATTTAATGTCTGTGTTTGATATGGCAAAGCAATTAAGTTCATAAGTTAGCAGTATTAAATGTATTAGCTGAATGCATACCACTAAAACTGAGGTTCCCTTTTAGAAATATAAGGGAGGACCTTTCTTTTAACTATAGCAATATGATTTAGTAGGGAAAAAGTTCTATTAATATATAACTTATTGTTTGCAAGATGCCCCAGAGGTATTTTGTATAAATGGATATTGATGTCTCATGTGAGTTTTTCTTCCCAGCAGAGTTTCTTTTGTAACAGTGATCACAGTGTCCCCAATTACATAAGCACCACTCTGAACAACAACGAGCCTAACCTTGATTGATCACTAAATCAAGGATATTTGGAATCTCAGAACTTCATCTAGTGAGGTGTTAAGGTCCCACTGGGCGGTTTCTGAGGAGATGCTGGTCCCGCCGGCTGAGGTACCTTCTTGTACAGCAGGACAATGACCAGAGTCAGGATCCTGGGCAGTAGAGGAGGTGGAAGAAGTTCTCCTTGTATCATCCTTTGCCTGAAGAGTTGGGGAGATGATGTTTGTCCTGGCAGTGATGTCCCAGAAGTGCTGGTTTTCCCATTGAGGCTACTCATCTGGAAAGTCCTGGAAGCACTGAGGGTCTTCTTAGAGGCTGTTTCCCGATGGGCGTTCCATGGAGCAGCAGCGGTTTGAGCGGCTGTTAAAGATTTCTGTGGGATCACCAAGGGAGCGATTGTCTTCTCAGTCTGTCCTGGATTCTCTGAAGCAGCATGCAGATCTTCTTTTGAAGCAGCAGCAACAGAATCCATCTTCAAAGCAGTAGTCTTCTTCAGGATAGCAAGTTGAGTCTTCTAGAAGGTGTGGTTTCTGCCTCAGTAATTAAACTGATAAGAACATATTTAAAAATGTATTAAAGCTAATGTTAAAAGAAAAAATATGTAATACATAGGTTGAGAAAAGAGTGTCTGTACATCTGGGTCTAGTGCTTAGATTTTCCACAAATACAAAGTTTGTTTTTAAAAATCATATGATACATAGAGTACATAATCAGCCATAACCCAAATTTAAGAGAATAAATTTAAGAATACAGTTTAGATATTAGCATTCAAGTATTTAGGTACATCACCAATGAGAAGTTGTGCAGAGATTTGGTTGTGGAAAGCAAAATATATCAATGAGTGGAGATTGTCCCTCAGTAATTGAGAATTAGGGTAGGTTGTCCATTTAGAAAATACAAACTCTCAGGAAAGTATTTCAGTTATTTTCCTTACTACACTTCTCATCTGCACTCCAGCTCAACCCTCCTGAGATTGCCAATGTCCGGTGATGTGTTCTATGTAGATATCCCTCGACTACCTGATGGTGTCCGACACCATGAGTTGCCGCATCAGCCGAACGTAGCGTTGATTGATTCCGCATTCTCTCAGCACTTGCTCGTTACTGGGGTCCTATGCGCCCAAGGTTCTGATGATCAGCGCATGTGTCTGAACCTGGTAACCCTTAGCTCTCAAGGTGTTGGCCAAAGGGGTGTATTTCTCTACCTTTTGAGCTTGGGCATCGTGGAAGGCGGGGGTCCTGTTCTCGAAGGGCACTGTGACATCCACCATGATGATCTTCTTCTGGTCCTTGTTGGTGATGACAATGTCTGGTCGCAGTTGGCTGTCGGTTCCAGGGATGGTGGAGTTCATGGAAACCTTCCCCATGGGTGGCGGAATGGCTCTGGCCAGGTGATCTTGGATGACGTTGTGTCACACCTGCCAGGCTGTGGAATGGGGCTTGCAGCTGCACAGGACGTGGGGTAGCTGCACTTCCTGCATTGCTTGTCCCAATTCCCATGGTTGACAGCTCCATTCAGCGGCATGCAGTTGAGCCAGGCTCTATGGATGAACCTCCAGTCAGCAAATCGGGTGAAGCTGCCCCCGGGGAGGAAGTGGTTGCTGGTGTCCCACTTGCACATCACCTGGAACGCCTTGCTCTGGTCTGGCTTCTGCTTCAGGTTTTCCACATACTGGCAGTGGAGACATCCTTCAGGGTCCTCTCCAGCATGGTTCTAACTTTTGGATTGAGCATTGTGTGGTCTGTGTTCTTCACCTGTGGCACCAGGACTCCCAGCTCCTGGCGTTCCTCGCGCCACGTCCAGCGGCAGCCGATATGCTTCTCCAATCGTAGCATTGCGGCACGAGTCCAAAGCGAACCAAAGTCTTCCCTGTCTCTTCCAAATTGACCTTCCAGGGAACCACTCAGGTAGGTGGCGACATCTTGGTTAGAGGGGGTCCTGGTGATTCACTTCTTGATGACATCCTGCATGGCACTTTCTGCAATGTTCCTCACCATGGCATCCAGGCATGTCAGAAGGTGGAAGGTGTGAGTGATCACAGCAACGTCACATAGATCATCCATATGAGGGACATTGGCACCGCCCTGCCTGTGCAAGATGTACACCAGTTCATTGCTGGCTCTCTGGGGAAGAAACATCCACTTCTTTACTAGCTGCCTAATGATGTTGTCTGCCTTGTTCAGAGGTACCTTTGCCATGACAGATCTCCTCAGGATGAATGAGATAGGGGAGATCAGGAAGGTGTTCAAGGTGTTGATCTTCTGCCATGGTGCCAGTAGGGAGGAGTCGATCCTGGCCACATCTCGTAGGATCTCCCCGATGTATCCTCAGGTGTCTGCTGGATGCAGAAACCCGTGGGCATGCTGAGGTGTTGGTATGCTTGGAAGATCATAGGTTCACCCTGGATCTGAAAAGACATTGCCTGGACTGAGTCCCTTCTACTGCCATCGATATGCAGGGATGCACACTTCCCGGCATTGAAGTAGAGTCCCATCCAGTTGGCAGCCTAGCTGGTGATGTCGAGCATTTGTTGAAGACTCTCAGGGTTGTCTGTGATCAGGACCAGATGGTCTGCATAGGCCAGGATATTCGCGCTGTTGCCGTACAAGTCAAAACTGCCTACACCACTGGAGATCACTCGAATGAGCGGCTCCATGGCTAAGTTGAAGACAGTGGGGCTGAGGGGACAACCTTGCTTCATGCTACTACACATAGGAATTTCAGGCGTTTCTCCTTCCATGGAGCAGATGGTGGCGGTGCAGCATTCATAAAGTTCCCGGATCAGTTGGAGAAAGTTTTCAGGCATCCCAAACTCTTGTAGCGTGGCAACAATGTGCTGGTGGGGCATCGATCCAAAAGCATTAGCCAGGTCAAGCCATTCTATGGCACATTGCCTCTGTGCTCTCCTGGCCATGTGGGTGGCAGTCTGAAGGATAAAGTTGTGTTTGTAGCAGCCTTTGCACGACATGAAGCCTTTCTGGATGGAGCTGATGGCTCCTCCATTCACTGACCAGTCTGTGATCCTATCCATGAGGCAGCTGGCATACAGTTTGTACATGGTGGAGCAGAGAGAGATGGGTCTCCAGCTGCTGGGGTCATCTCGCTCGCCTTTCTTGTAGATGAGCACCGTCACAGACTTCTTCCAGGAGCAGGGAGTACAGCAGAACTGTTTGCATTTGTTGAAAAGTGCAGTTAATAACAGGCAGCCGGGGTCTTATTTTTTCAGGAAGTTGTAGCGAATGCCATCTTTTCCTGGGGCTGTGGTTTTGGTCTTTTTAAGTCTGGTCTCTACTTCCCGTGATGTAAAGTCTTGTTCCAGGTCCCCAGCACAGTCAACGCGGGGTAGAGGATGAAGGCACCCTGGACGCTGTGTGTCATTCTGAACTACTTAGTCAAACACACCCTTGAAGTATGAGAATAGGCTCTCAGATGGGATTGCGCAGTAAGATAGGAGCCTGTTGAGGATCTCTCTCATAGCCTTAAAGTGGTTTGACCGGTAGAGCTTCTGGATCCTGGAAGCTGCTGTTGGGTCGTAGCAGCGACTGATGCGCCTTCTCCTGGCTTCTCCTGTGGTGGCGGCTGTTATGTCTCCACGCAGGAGATCTGTGTGCAGTCGGTGTGTTCTCCTGAGTTCCGTTCCTCCCAGATATGATTGCTGCAGACAGGTCTTTAGAGAGTCTGTCTACAAGGAGGTCAAAGTTATTGAAGGAGGCTATCCTCACCAATTCCTCTATACAAGCGGCTTGCCATGGTGTGGCGGCCCTTGCTGAAGGCTGCTGCTCCATCTTATAATAATATGGAGATATACCTGTCTCATAGAGCTGGTTGGCCTTGAAAGGTCATCAAGTCCAGTCCCCTGCCTTCACTAGCAGGACCAATTTTTTTGCCCCAGATCCATAAATGGCCCCCTCAAGGATTGAACTCATAATCCTGGGTTTAGAGGCGAATGCTCAAACCACCGAGCTATCCCTCCTACTTCACAGGCTCAGGCTAGAAAACTGCTGTGGGATTAGCTTGTTGCCTATTTTCCGCTCTGTGTTGAGTACTCCATTCGGCTGGATTTTGAGGTGTGATCCCTGGAATGGGGCAGTGTCTTCCCTTACAGATTTTAGGGCAGCACTTGTCCTTTTAGGAAGGACAGTTTTGGAGGCAGCAGTACTGGCCCTTTTAGGGATGAGATCTTGCTTGGGAGTTTCTGGAGTGATGCTGGTCATTCTGTGAGTGAGTTCTGACTGGGGGGGAGTCTTTGATGTAGTGTGAGACTTTCTGGGGGCAAGGTCCTGTTGGGTGGTCTTGGAGGCCGTGCTGGTCAGCCTAGGGGTGATATCCCATTGCATGTTCCTAGCAGCGGAGATAGCTCCTCCACTGGCTGGGTCTCGCTGGGTAGCCTGTGCGGTGACGCTAACTCTTCCAAGGACAGGGTCCTGTGAAGTTGCCTGGTGGGTAGGGGTCGCTGACCCTTCTGATGACAGCATCATGCTGGACATTCTGTGAGGAAGCACTAAGCCATCTGGAGATGGCGTTGCCTTGCGTAAACTGCAAGGGAGCGCCAATCCTACTCTTGGCGTGGTCCAGTTTAGGGATTTTTGAGGCAGTGCTTACTCTTTCAATGGTAGTATTGTGTTGGGTGGTCCCAGGAACAGGGGTTGTCCTTCCCTCAGTAGATTGTTGGACCACCTTTTTGTGCTGTGGCTCTGGGGGAGTTGGCTGGAATGCAGTAACCGGAGTATTTGGGCAGTCAGAAGCCGGAGCTGGAGAATGTGGTGTTTCTGCATTTGGAGCAGAGATGGGGTGTCAGCAACATAGACTGGTAGAATTCGACTCTTCTGGTGTGAGATATCCTTTGCAGGTGACTTGATGCGACTTACATTTCTTCTGCGTCTCAAAAGGCGGATTGCAGAGGGCACATCGAAATGTGATCCACTTGCAATGGATTCTCTTGAGGTGTCTGCTGAGACCACCAATGTACTGGAATCCTCAGATCGGATAGCAGAAGGGGCAGAGGAGGATGTCCATAGTGAGGGGATACTGGAGATAGATGCAATCATTCTCCCTTTCTTCTCCCCCTGTTGGATGGGCTTCAGCCATATCAGTGGACTCACTGGATGGTTCTTCTCGATCTGGGAAAGTAGTATGGAGAGGTTCGGCTGGGTAGGTGTCTAGTGAGGTGTTGAGGTCCCACTGGGTGGTTTCTGAAGAAAGGCTGGGCAGTAGAAGAGATGGAAGAAGGTCTCCTTGTAGCATCCTTCTCCTGAAGAGTGGATGAGTTGATGTTTGTCCTGGCTGTGATGTCCCAGAAGGCCGTCTTTGAGGTGCAAGATCTCCCTGCAGCAGCAACTCCATGGGTTTTCTTTGAGGAAGTGCTGCTTGTCCCCTCCCAAGCTGGGAGGGGTTGCAAGTGCTTTGAAGGGTAGGATTAAAATTCAAAAAGATCTGGACAAACTGGAGAAATGGTCTGAAGTAAATAGGATGAAATTCAATAAGGACAAATACAAAGTATTCCACTTAGAAAGGAACAATTAGTTGCATACATACAAAATGGGAAATGACTGCCTAGGAAGGAGTACTGTGGGAAGGGATTTGGGGATCATAGTGGACCACAAGCTAAATATGAGTCAACAGAGTAACGCTGTTGCAAAAAAAGCGAACATTCTTCATTACCAGGAGTGTTGTAAGCAAGACACAAGAAGTAATTCTTCTGCTCTACTCCATGCTGATTAGGCCTCAAGGGGAGTATTGTGTCCAGTTCTGGGTGCCACATTTCAGGAAGGATGTGGACAAATTGGAGAGAGTCCAGAGAAGAGTGACAAAAATGATTAAAGGTCTAGAAAACATGACCTATGAGGGAAGATTGAAAAAATTAGGTTTGTTTAATCTAGAAAAGATAAGACTGAGAGGGGATATTCATGATAACAGTTTTCAAGTATGTAAAAGGTTGTTACAAGGAGGAGGAGGAAAAATTGTTTTTCTTAACCTCTAACTATAGGACAAGAAGCAATTGGCTTAAATTGCAGCAAGGGAGATTTAGTCTGGACATTAGGAAAAACTTCCTAACTGTCAGAGTGGTTAAGCACAGGAGTGCTTAGAGAGGTTGTGGAATCTCCATCCTTGGAGATTTTTAAGAGCAGGTTAGACAAACACCTGTCAGGGATGGTCTAGATAATACTTAGTCCTGCCACGAGTGCAGGAGACTGAACTAGATGACCTCTTGAGGTCCCTTCCAGTTCTAAGATTCTATGATTCTATTCTTTCTAGAGCTAACCCTTTCCTTGTAATTTGCCAAATTGGCAATACAAACAGCTATTCATGATAAAATGACAAACTCTCATGGTCTCGTGGATTATAACAGATACCAAGCAACTCCCTTACACATAGAGAACATTTACAAATATAAATTGTATTCTCACAGACATACACACTCATCTAGGGTCAGATTCTGCCACACTTAAGTTGTGTAGCACCTTATTCTGCAAATAGCTCCACTGAGTTCAATGCTGAGTAAGGAAGGCAGAATATGGCCTTTAGTTTTCCTTATTTAAGGGAATATAGGGAATGTTTTGCCCTATTTTCATGTGAAGCTCACATACTTCAGTTCTTTGCATGTCCTTTACCATGCACAGTCTGGTTATTTATGATGTTTGGTTTACTTTAACTCTTTGTTGCATGTGAGAATTGACACTTGCCAGTTACACCTTGGAGGCATGTGCGTTCTAGACAGATTATTTCTATATACTCTCCTGCATACTAAAAACTCAAGAACAATGCAGTTTCTAAAGTGATCTGAAAGCATGTAGAGGAAATAAACATGGACCTGTGGTAACAATATTTTGAAGTTTAGTGTAACAAGTTATGTGGGTGTTACAGACCTATTTATGCTGTTGTTCAATGCAAATTGAATCTCACCATGATATTCTCTCTCACATGGGATGTCTGTTACTACATAAGTACGGCGCAACTTCTTTGTTATGAAATGCTCTGTGTGGAACATAGTAACTTTTATATATTTGATGTTTTATTGAAGAGGGAAGATGCATAGTAGTATATTTCCCCATGTTTTAACATTTCATTTGATGTGAGAAGTTATGGAATGTTGTGAGTTCTGCACATTTTTTTCTAAAGAAAAAGCAGGAAAATTGAAAACACAGGGCCAGATCCTCAGCTGGTTTGAAATGAAATGTTAAAATCAATGGGCCTTAATTCTTTGGGACCAGTAAATTCTGATTTCCTGATGATATATACTAATACATTTTTGCAGACATGCCCCATATTGAGAGTCAGGAATTCCTGGTATCAGTGGTTTAACTAGGTCTGGATTTATACAAATTCCAAATATTGATTCAGAGAGCCGTCTGTCACAGAACAAATACTATTTGTCTCATTCAGGTCTTCTTTTCATGTTAAACATAGGTTCAACTAAAATGTAGCTAGATAGCAAGTTGACTTAGGGCCCAATCCTATTGTTAGCAAAGTAAAAGGCAAATCGCCATTTCACTGTAGCGGTTCTGGAACAGATCCATAACTGAATGCTTTTTACACATGAAAGTCACTTTACTGAATGTAGTTGCTGCATTCCAATATTAAAGGAGGCTTTAACGTGTATCTGAATCGACATTGAAATTGTCCATTGAACCAAGAAGTGGGGAAAATCACAGCTGTACTGCCATTGCAGTGTAAAATTTGGGAGTTTTTACTTGTTTCCTGAAGTAAAATAGATAATCACTATAACTGAATTTCTAACATCCTAAAAGACATTCTCTGAGCTCTAAAGATGTCCTCTGAGTACAAATGAGCGGATCAATATATATATTTAAAATTATATTGGGTGAAATTCAGATCTGGCTTCAATGGAGTTACCACTACTGACACCACCTCTGACTTTTCCCTGAGATGTAGACAGAAACATAAATCACATCCAGTCAAATGATTGGAAATAACATGAGATATAAAACACAGGAAACACTTTTCAAAATCTAAAACAGATCGTATGGTGTCTGTTACTCTAGAATAACAGGACTGATCCTGCAGTCCTTCCACCAGCAAAACTCCTATTGACTTCTATGTGTGGAACACCTGTGTGAATGGGCCTATGTACAGTGAGTATATACTCATGTAGGATATCTTTTATTACATTTGGCATTAAGCTAAAGATTACTCCAGGAATCAATCAATTCCAGAGAAGTTTTTCAAAGCAACATTTTTCAGTTTTTCCACCCTGTATATTCAGCCCAGAGAGATAATGACAGAGGTGGAGCAGGAAAACTGCTTATATACATATTAAAAAGAATATTATAAAGAAAACAGGAATCAACTGTTAGCAGGAAGTAATTGTGATTACTTTAATAACTAGGTTACATATAAAAAAAACCCTTTAGAACTCTAAGAAATGTTGGGCAATGGAACAAGGTGCCAGGGAGTGGCCAGAGGCTTACCAGCCTGAAGAGGTTGAAGAAGGCTAAAATTGACACAGGTATGTGACCCTGGAGAGGTACCAAATGATTCAGTGACTGAAAATGTTCAGCACAAAACCTCCTTATACAAAAACTCACGAGGCCCCCAAAACAGGGAAACCAGCATTGGGAGAGGCAGGGCATGGACAAATCATGCCTACCATGGAGCACAACTATGTAGCAGCTGCCACACTGGATTCACAGAGGTTTGTTGTTTTTTTTTAAAGGAGCAACAGGTGTATCGCCAGGTCACCAGCTGTGTAGATAATTGGCCAAAACACACATGTAGGTATGTACAGAGGGCTGAAGATGCTAATATAGTCCTTGGGTTGGACTAAGGCTTCTGTTTCTCAATCCCCAGTGTAGCTGCTCTGCACAGAGTTTGTTTATTCAGGCAGCATGCAGGGGCCAAGATCTGGCCCAGAGGCCTAAATTCAATGCCGTTCAATAGCCACATATCTAACTTGCAACATTTACGTTACCTCTATATTATACAAAACCCTGCTTTCTGAAGGCTGCAGATCTGTGTTTGTGGATCTGCCTGATGTGGCGTTTTTGTGTCAGTATCGCTATAAAAAACGGGCCTGATCCTCCTCACTCAGAGGAAATAACCATTGAGGTGAACAACATTTTTGTATGAATAAGGAATAAAGAGAGCGAGACAGCTTGACATACACACTCAGACTTCTATTTACATATCACTGAGTCCACCAGGGGCCTAGTTTAAACTGAGCAATTTTGAACTGGCTTCCCAATAGGTGGTAGTCAATTATTTTTTGTCAAGGTCCAAATTTCTTGGTCAAGGTAAAGTCAAGATCCAGAGAAAATAATTAAAAAATAACAATAATGATAATAATTAGTAAATAAAAAGATTTTGAGGTCCATTTAAAAATGTCTGGTGGTCTGGATTTGGCCTGTGGTCTGCTTGTTGGCTACCCCAACACAGAAAATAAGCATTATACATGCATATCTCCACCAGTGATGACAGGTAGTTCCCAGAGAAGAATGCATGCTTTTAGCCATGGAAGGTCCCAAGTGTTTAGAGATACGATATTTTTCTGTGTAGAAGTTTGTTTCATTTCCATGACGCCAACTCAGAGTATTAGGACTCCCCCAAATTTGAAAGACACTGTTTGAAAAATCTGTTTTTGTTAATATCGTCCTTTGATTAATTACAATTCTAGTTAAAAAGGGTCCAATTAACACTCTCCTTTATAAATTGCAGCAAGGCTTGCTGCTGCTGCTATCAGTGTTGCATCATTTGTTTTAAAGCTTCTTCAGTCTCCCCACTTTGTACAAAAGGTGACCAGAAATCCTGCTTCTCATACCATTTCTAAATAGACAGTGTTCCCGCCCTTCTTTGGGTCCAGATCCTCTAGGAGTAAAGGCAAAGACAACAGTAGCTTTAAAGTTGGTCTAGTCTCTGTGTAAGTTAGATGAGCCTAACACCAGCCAGACACAGATCCGAAAGGACGTTCTGGCAGCTGGGAATTACCAAGGCTCTAGGACACCCAAGACACATCCCTGCATTGTGTGCCTGGCTTGAGAGCAGATGTGTGTTCACTGTAGCAACTACACCACCTAGAGACTCCCTTGGAAGGGGAAACCTCAGGGAGATGTACCTGGCAGCTGTACAGTTGCTTGCTTGAGGCTTCTGGAGGGGCACAGAGTAGTCAGAGAAGGACCAAAGAGCTGGACCACTGTACTTAGCCCAAGCTTACCCCTCCTTAGGTTGGCTTTACTGATAACTCAAATAACAAAAATATAAACTCAACTGAAGCTTCCTTTCTAGCCATGTCTGTTCCTAGGGTTTCCCTGCAGAGAACTCTCTATCCCAGACTGTTTTAGTTGTTGAGAAGCCTCCAGTAGCCTGCTAGCTCTTTTTCTAGCACAGCTCACTTTCCCTTCTGCACTGGCTCAGCTGCGCTGCTGGGTGCCTTGGGGTAGGGAGGGGGGGCAGAGCCAGAGCTCCATCCACTCCTTGCCCACTTACATGGGAGGGAGAGCTGCTGCCTGACAGCACCTGCTCTCTCCTCCCATGCAGGGGCCGACAAAGCAGGTAACCTACACAAGGGAGTAAAAAGGGCTCCTTACATCTCCTTAACTCCTCTCTGCAGCCATGCAGCCAGGATCATGACAGGACCCCTAAATATCTGGATAGTAAGAGTGGGCCTGGGAAATCAGTATTTTGAGAGCAGAACCATGAATTCATTCTTACTATAGCTCCTGTCCTGATGGTTTGTAGCAGATGCCCACTGGTATGGCTTTGTTTTTCATTTCTCCTATCAGTCCCAAAATACTTTCTCATCACACTCTTCCTTCTCAGATGATATCGCAGTAGCACTGTGAATGCTTTTGACATAAGGCGGTGGTTTTGGTCAGGTTATTTCTCTTTTTGCAGATGAAGTTTGCACCCACGTTATGCATCCACAATTCAGTTAGGGGCACAAGGCCCATTACTTGTGTCATGTGCATTTGCAATCAGCAAGGGGCAAGTAATCAGATATACATCCACAATTCATTTTGTGGCGATACATTTGGAATATGTACTTGCACCCACAAAATAGCAAGCTAAGCCCCAGCTCAGCAGAAAATCTATTCCATACTATCTCCTTCTCCTTCCTCATCCTTTTCTATATACTCCTAGAGAGAGCAGATTTCTACTCACCTGTACTGACATTCCAGTTATGAAATGTATCCCAGCAGGAGTCAGTAACTGCTAGGAAGTTTTGCTGTCCACTTTTCAGTAGCAATCTAGCTCTCCTTGCTTATTTCCTATGCTTGTGTTTTTGTATAGTTATGTTAGTATATTAATAGTGCTTCTCTTACCCTTCATCTTCTGATGCAAATGAATTCCATTTTACATCTTATTTTTGATTGCTGGAAATACATGCCAAATTGTTTAAGTGAAAGCTCCCCTCTCTTCATTTTTGCTCAAATATATAGGACAGATTTACTTGTGGGATGTGTTCTGTGGTTTTCATGTTCTGTATTTAGTAAGATACTTTAATGATGTGTCATGGCAGAAACTGTATGACATTAAATGGCACACTGAAAAAGCCATTAATTTGACAGGGTTTTGGGGAAGGTTGTTGAGGTATGTTCTTGCAGGGGGAGGGGGCTTTGCTGCTGCTTTCATTTATTGGCTAGCTAAGTTAATGTGCTACCTATATATGATTTTTTAATGTTGCTGTTTAAGCTGAATTAACATGCTATCTGTAATGAGTATGTGATGCTGCGGTGTGGACATCATGGTTTAATTAGTTGTTAAGATTCCTAGAGCTTCTGGAATGGGCATTTTAATTGTTGTTTAAAATTTGGTAAATCAATATGCTTGGTTTGATCAGACATTCATGCTTGGACCCAAAGGTAGTCCAAGAAAATCATCTCTGTAAAACCTGCTTTGTGTCTCTTCTTGAGACCATGAAGTCATCAGTGATTCGACTGAATCTTCCCTCTCTTGTGTCATTTATTCTCACAGGCATGTGATTACTGGGAATTCCTCAGTATCTTGCAGGGTATTTTTCAGTCTTTTTAGGGTAACCTTTGTTTTAGGTCTCAGAAAGCTGCAGATTACCCATATCCTTTCATCTGCATCTGAGGTGTGTATAGTGAAATCTGAAGAACAAATGCCAAACACTAGAATCTATGCTGAGAGACAACCACACCTAGTTTCATTTATGTCTTCAACAAACAGGTGGAAAACTAATAGGTAAAATCCTGGCCCTAGTGAAGTCAGTGGGAGTTTTGCCAGGGACTTCAATGAGGCCTGGATTTCACCTATTGTCTAAAATACAATGTGTCATCTAGCTTCTTTTGTTCACTTTGTTCTTAATCTTTTCCCCAGTGGATACCTAATGAACACATACAAGAGGGAGAAATTATATGAGGGTAGAATTTTCAGAACCAGCGTCTGACTGACTGAATGCACCAGCAAAACTGTACGTTTCCTCATTTCACACATGCAAAAGTCATTTGTGCACTAATATGTGGCTGGGTACTCAACAATCTAATTTGCAGGCACCAGTATAGGTTTTGTGCATGGCCCCTTTTGTCAATGCAGTCAGTGAGGCATGAAGATAGGTTTATAAAATTAAGGCCAGCTTGAGGTTGCCTGAAAATGTCACCCCTGTGTCTGTGTCACCTAAATGCTTTATGGAAGAGTTACATATAATTTAAAAAATTAAGGTTAGTCAGTGTAAACATGTCTTTCATAAATATTTAATCTGATGTAAGAGGGTACAAAAGATACTATAACCAAGGGTAAGTTATATACATACAAAGAAGCAGAGAACCATGGAATTGTTTATAAAGAGGCATTCGAGAGCAGGTTCACCTCTCTAAACTGGCCACCTAGATCATCCAGTTCAGGATACCAGTTTCATGATGGGAGGGGATCAAGGTGTAAAGGAGAAGAAAAAACCCTTAGACAGGTAGGTAGAGAAATCTAATAATTCCTTTTGTACTAAGGAGGTTCCTCCAGAAGAAGGGAATGCAGATGCTAGACTCAGACAAGCTGTGGTGACCGGGGATTCACTCATTAGAAAAAAACAACAATTGCTGTCTTCATGGTGATCATGAAAACTGGTCAGTGACTTGTCTACTGATCATGAAAGTGGTAGAGCTCATGAAATACCAAGATTTATAGACAGACTTCTTGTGAGTGCTGGGAAGGAATCTGTGGCCATGGTACATACTCATACTAATGATATAGAGAGTTGCAAAAGAGAGCATTTGGAAGCTACATTTAGATTACTAGAAAAAAGGTTTAAGTCCAGGGCCTCTATGGTAGCTTTCTCTGCAAGTTCCATGCACAGGCCCAGATAGACAGAGAAATTCAAGGTCTCAATGTGTGGGTGAGTAGATGGTGCAAAGAGGAAAAGGTTAAATTTATCGGGCACTGGGAATCTTCAACACAAAGGGAGTATCTATACAGTAAGGATCAACTTCATCTTAACTATTGTGGAACCAGATTGCTGGCACTGAAAATGGACAATATTTTGGGTGATTATTTAAACTAGGAGCTGGAAGAAAGTTAACTAGGGGTGAGAATTTCTCAGACCAAACTAAGACATCTGCCGGGGATTAGGTGATACAAAGGTAGCTCTGTACTTAGTAGTAAAGTATAAGCAGGACTGGCTCCAGGCACCAGCTGAGCAAGCTGGTGCTTGGGGCGGCAGATTGTTGGAGGCGGCATTCTGCCCAATCCTAGGGCGGCACGGCCGCTTTTTTTTGTTTTGTTCTTGTTCCGCTCCGGCCGCCCTGTAGGGGGCGGCAGCGCAGAGAACCAGAGCGCCCTGCAGGGCAGTCCTCTTCCTTCCCTCCCTGCCGACTGGAGCAGAGCCCTCGCGGCAGGTGGCAGGAGGCAGGGCAGCGGGAGGGGCTGCGTGGCAGCGCCCCTGCTGTAGCCCTGGCCGCCCCCTTCTCTCTCTCTCCCGCCCGCTCCCCCCCCTCCCCAGCTGGTCCCCTTGCACCTGTGCTCCGGCCACGCCGCAGGTTTTTTTTTTTTTGCTTTGCCATTCTGGCCGCCCCGTTTTTTTTTGTTTTTGTTTTGTGCTTGGGGCGGCCAAAAAGCCAGAGGCAGCCCTGAGTATAAGACAGAAACTACAACTGAAATGAAGGGAGAGACAGGCTGAGATCACCAGGTGACATTTGAGAAAAATAATGGTTTCAAATAAAGTAGTTAAATATCAAAAGTCAAAAATAAATAATAAATGTCTGTCCATATCTTTACAAGAAACTTAAAAAGAAAAAGGTGAACTGAAATAGAATCATAGACTATCAGGGCCGGAAGGGACCTCAGGAGGTCATCTGGTCTATCCTCCATCTCAAAGCAGGACCCATCCCCAGACAGATTTTTACCCCAGTTCCCTAAATGGCCCCCTCAAGGATTGAGCTCATAACCTTGGGTTTAGCAGGCCAATGCTCAAACCACTGAGCTATCTCTCCCCATCTGGCATTAAAAGAGAACCTTGATGTAATAGGCCTTATTGAAGTATGACAGATCAATGGCATACTGTTTCACCTGGGTATAAATTATATAGAAAGAACAGATTATGTAACAGGTGTGGGAATTGCATCATATCTGAAGCAAATCCATAGAATCTACTGAGGTAAAATTTTCAAGTCAAAAGGATCCTGTGGTAGAAGCTGTATGAACACAAATCCCAAGTCAGAAGACTACAGATACAGTCTAAGGGTTATACTACTGGCCTTGGTATCAGGAAAAAGATGTTGGGTGAAATCCTGGTTCCTGAAGTCAATGGGGGTTTTGCCGTTGACCTTGATGGGGGCAGGATTTCACCCATTGAGTTTTATGGGGAAGGGAGATTAAAGATTGTTGAGAGAGATCTGAGATTAGATCTAAATCTAATAAAGTAGTAATAGTGCTTCACTTCAGCTACTCACATATACACTGGAAGCATGCCAAGTTGGCACAAGGTTTAGAGAAGTAATTTCTTGACAACTGAATTTCTTGGAAAAGCTAGTTGAAGAGCACAAAAGAGGTGAAGCCATTCTTGAACTTAGTCCTATTGGGCCAAAAAGTAATTATAGTTGAACCCTTCAGTAAGAGTGACCACAATACACTTAAGTCCAACATCTTTAGGGGAGGGATCATATCAGAAGTTAACACTTAGGAAAATAGAATTTTTTAAAAAATTGCTGAATTTGCTCTAAATGCCAAATGCTATTTGTTTCTGATGATGAGATGTTCTACTTCATAAGGGCTCATTTGAATTTCGGTTTTGTTCTTAGAGAGACATTTTTAAACAGACCTGCCACGAACTGACAATACAGTGAAGACATAGAATGAGAAAAGTGAGGTTATTTTATAATAGAGTGCATTTGATTGTACCCTACCTAGTATAGTGGGGCTCTGATCAGGTGGGCTTTCAGGTGCTTCCACAATATAGTTGTTAAAGAACAATAATTCATTTTTAATCTGTGTTGGTCTAGCAGAAAAACTCAAAATGCCCAGAAACAGCAGAACCATTCAAGCAGGGCTCAGATGCTACTGATACATGGCGGTATGAACTCACATGCCCAGTGATGATAATTTAAATGGCAACATTGTTAGCTACTTCACTGCTCACCAAGACATGCAAGAAAGGAGCAGAAGGATCATATTAGGAAGATCTACACAATCTACTGTGAGGGACAGCTCATTTTGGCACCAGGGGAAAGTGAGCTTGGGAGGGTATTGTCTTTTTGACCCCGTCAAGAAGGAGCCAAACCCAAGAAGCCTAAAAGAGCCCATCTGAGCCTCTCCATGGGAAAGCCAAGCTCAAGACACCCTGCAGGGTTTACCAGCCACACTAAGGGGAAGTCAAACCTGAGGAGCCCAGCAAAGCCCATGCTGTACTGGACCCCAGTGACGGGGAGCCAGGCCCTGGGGAGCCCAGAGGGTATGCCTGATTATATTTTGAACAGGTGCACAATCTACTCTAATCATGTCAGGCAGCTCAGCTAAGTCTAGGAAAAGACCAGGTTGGTCTTTGGAAGTAGAGTAATGGTTCTGAAATCAAGTAACTTTTATTCCAGAATAGAGTGTCCACATGGGGATTTTTACCAGTATAACTGTAGCAGAATAATTATCCCAGTATAGCCATACCAGGAATTTTCACCATGTAGACAAACCATTAGACAAGACAGTGGTACAAAAGGAACCACCAAGGAAAATATCCAATAGGATAAACAAGGTGATTGGAGATCAGGGGTGCTGGATTCTGTTGCCCCTGTTCCACTGACTCATTATGTGACATTAGACAATTTACTTAGGTGCCTTGAGCCTCAGTTTTCCCATCTGTAAAATGGGAATGATACTTAGCCAAATGCTTTTAGCTCCTTGGATGAAAGATGGTATATCAATTAGTACAAAATATTACTAACTAACACAATAATTTGTAAAGGGAAACAAGACTTCTCCCTTAAAATAAACAACTGGAACAACATCAAAAAGACACAAACACATCCCATAACACACCACAAAGTAAATCAGGAACTCCTGAGCTTTACATGGAAGGCTGCCATGGAGGGGCTTTCATGTGTAGTAGCATCCCTGAGTTGCGAGCCTCTTAACAAAGCAGGCTCTGCCTTCTGTTACCTAGAGACTGTGATAGGGGATGGTCAGGAGGTCCAGCCTCACCCACCTCAAGGACTGTCACAGGAATTGAGGGTGTAGACTGTCCCTCAGTCAGACGGGCTCAGCATTACTGAAGGCATGTTATATTGAAAGTAAAATCAAAGAAACCTTTTAAAAGTTCAAAGAAGTGAGACCATGGACTGCACTAGCTAGACAACGGCCAGCCAGTGGTGAGAGCATGAGCTTCCCCAGAACTGCCAAGGGAAAGCCCAGGGGCAGGGATGTTGCTGTGTCCTTCTCCAGCCTGAGTCCATGGGTTTGAAGAGGCTTCAGATATGGGGACAGCTGCTCTTATGGGGAGATTCACCCTTCTGGGCATACAGATAGAGTTTGCACTGCTGCCCTACCTGGGATTTCTGTTAGGGGGTAGTAGATTTAAGCTGCAGTTATTATTAGTTATTAATAATAGTAGTAGCAGTAAATTTATATAATGATAGCACAAAAGGGGACTGTACAAACATAGTTAAGAGCAGCAGCTGTGGGTTTGTGGGCATCATGGCAGAGAATAGTCTTAAGGAGGGATTTGAAGGGAGATAAGACGGTGGCTGTATAGTTTATGCCAGGGAGTTTTCCCCCCATGCAGCGGGAAGGACTG
The DNA here is from genome assembly GCF_013100865.1 of Trachemys scripta elegans. Lineage (NCBI taxonomy): Eukaryota > Metazoa > Chordata > Testudines > Emydidae > Trachemys > Trachemys scripta. Next base: position 239,524,343 of record NC_048298.1, read on the forward strand.
TTGGGGGTATATGCTGATTAATCATTTCCCTGCTTCCTTTTTCATTCCCCCTCTTCAACCAGTGCTTCCCACTTTTGGAGCCGCGTCAGCTGGCTGTGGGCCCCTGGCACAGTGAAGTAGGCCAGCTCTTTCTATCTTTGCAACACCCTCTCCAGGCAGATGTTCTGTCCAGGGGACCCTACACACTCCTGTGTAACACAAGGTTGCATCCAGTCCTATGAATGATTTTTAAGGGCAGCCTTCGAGACACCGCATTGTAGTAATCTAGGCTGAATGGAGCAAAGGTATCTACCCTCATGGCACAGTCTGAATACAGAAGCAAAATTTGAAACTTCCAAACATTTCAGAGATGAGTGTGTTCATTCATGGTAAAAAAAATAAAAAAAGACTTCTAAGAGGCAAACCACAAGCTTAGACGTGGTAGTCACTGTATGTCCTGGATCAGAGTGGCCAACCTGAGCCTAAGAAGGAGCCAGAATTTACCAATGTACATCGCCAAAGAACCACAGTAATACGTCAGCAGCCCCCCATCACCTTCCCCACAGATCCCAGCGCCTCCCACTCACCGGCAGCCCTGCCGCTCAGCGTCTCCACCTCCCTCCCCGCACTTCCTGATCAGCTGTTTTGTGGCATGCAGGAGGCTCTGGGGGGAGGGGGAGGAGCCTGTGGCAGAGCCAGGGGTTGAACAGTGAGCAAGCCCTGGCACAGTGGAAAGTTGGTGCCTGTAGCTCCAGCCCTGGTGTCGGTGCCTATACAAGGAGCCGCATATTAACTTCTGAAGAGCCGCATGTGGCTCCAGAGCCACAGGTTGGCCACCCCGTCCTAGGTCCTCCAGACATTCCCTTGGTCATCAATAATATCTTCATCCTAGCTAGGTTAACTCTCAGCCTGCTATTCTGTGTTCTCAGCCAGTCAACATGACAGTCAAGAAAGACTAAGCTATAGATCTGGACCTTGTCCGTGTACTGATGCTACCGAGAGCCATGCCATCTAATTAATTCTTACCAGCAGCTTAATATATACTTTGAACAACAGAGATAACAAACCTGACCCTTGCTGATATCCAAATGGGAGATACTTCAGGGACGATGAGTTATTTTTGCAATATTACGACTTCCTCAAATAAATAGAGCAACTCCAGAGTAATAACCACTTCCTCCACTAGTCAGGCAGGGCGTAATTTAGTGTGGTCTTGAACACCAGCTGTGGTCCAGAAAAAAATATTATTGGGCTTGTTATTTAGGGAAAAGAGCATATCACCACAGAATTAGAGGTACATTCAGACCCAGTACACATAGAACTGTAGGAACTACAGTATTGGAAGGGACCTTGAGAGGTTTTCTAGTCCAGTTCCCTACACTCATGGCAGGACTAAATATTATCTAGATCATCCCTGACAGGTGTTTGTCTAACCTGCTCTTAAAAATCTCCAATGATGGAGAGTCCACCACTTCCCTAGGCAGTGGTGCAGAGTGATGCAAATTAGACCAATGGGGGAGGCTGAGTCCCTAAGGATTATTCCCCATGTGACTGCATTCTGGGGGCTTTAGAAGGGCCATTAGTTCTGGACACTTGTCCAGTTGTTTGCTTTATGGATTATTATTAAAATATTTTATATGCATCCACTGAGAACTCCAGATAGGCATATTTCCAATTAGTTGAAATAAATAAAACATCTCATTTGCTTTCTATATTATTAATTATTATTATTAATAATAATAATATTTATATCACAACAGTGACTAAAGGACCCAATCAGGATTGGGGTCCCATTGTGCTCAGCACTGTGCAAATACATATGAAGACACATTCCCTATCACAAAGAGCTTACCGTCCAAGAATCTTCCGTAAGTCCTACTGAGTAATACAGATTTTCCTGTGAATAGCTGTGTTTCAGGCATTTTCCCCTGATGCAGTGCATCTCCTCAGCAACACTGGCTAGTGCGAACACATCAAACCTGTCCTCTGCTCTCTACACTGGCTTCCCAGAGAATTTAAAATCAAGTTCAAGGGCTTGGTCCTTATCTTCAAAGTGGCCAGGGCCCAGGATACCTAAAAGATTGTCTAAAGCTCTGGGAAGAAGACCATGATTGACAACTCTTCTTCTCTAACACAATGGAACGCTCTACAATGAGAGCAAAGCTTCTCTGTGTGGTAGACAAAACTTTTTCCAAGGCTGATCTAAGAGCATGGAATCTCAATCTCTCTCGTTGGCTCTCTCTAAAGCCCCCACCCCCAAAAGCCAAACACAAAAACCGCACAAGCTACCAAAACAAGACACACCACTGCACAAGATTCTGCCTCTAGGGAGAAGTTGAGAGAACAAACAACATGTGACAGATGTGTAGTGACCTTGCTTTTGGAAAGTGCTCAGACACTACAGTAATCACCATTGCATACAAACCTACATAGAATCGAACAGAATAGATGTATTTTTTCTAAATTGAATCTCATGTTCTTTTATTTTAATCACTGGCTTTGTATTCTTTCTTTCTTCCTCGTTAGTGGACGTATCATCAGCAGATTTTCCTTATGTGCTGTTTACTTCTTCCAGACATTAAACAAGACCAGATCTAAAAATAATTCTCATCGCTGCCCCGTAGACCTCCCACCACAAACTGATACACAGAGCCCAGCAATGTTACACACCTCACCATCACGCACCACAACATTTGGAGAGAAGTGGCATGTCTCTCAGGGAAGAAAAGGGCATTTTGAACACAGTCTAGATTTTGAACCAGGATCATTGCTTTGGCTAAAAGATGCATTCAAGGACCTAAAAGTTGAGGTCTGCCTTTTGACAATGCCTCTAGGCATCATGTGCATTCATGCAGAGAGTATATCCCACTGATGAGATGTGAACTCGGCATGGTAATTACATAAAGCAAGCAAGGCCTCAGTTGTGCCTGGTCCTCACAAGTGTGCAGGAGGGTGGGGGGAATGAGAAGGAGGCTGTGAGAAACCTACCCTCTTGGGAGAGTGTAGAGACTGCTCCTTCCTACTGTTACCCAGGGAGACACCCCACCTGAAAGGGGGCAGGGAGAAGGGCATGGCTATGCTTCTTGCACTGGTCCACAAAGCTGGTTGGGCATTCTGGGGGGGATGGTGCAGCATGCACACTCTACCTGTACCTGGGGGAGCTCCGGGAGGGGCTGTGCTTTCTGAGAGGCTATTCGCCCTGAGGCATCTCTTGAGGTAGAGCCGTGACGAAGCTTTGTACTGGACCAAACTCAGTTCTGAGCTTATCTGGTGAATGCCTGGTATGTAGGTATAAAACCTTCCTCTTTCCTTCAAATCTCATTCCATTATGGCACTTTGATGCTGGTGCATTAGATACACAACACTGTCCAAATACGTGCTTTGGGAGACAGGGCTTCCTGGTAGAGCCGCAGCTTTGTGTGGAAGCTGCTGCTAGCCCCTGAAATGCATGGCCTATTCTACTTTTGCTCATGCTACATGTTGGAATATATTAGGTCAACATCAACTTTTGAGATGCCCCAGCATGCAATGTATTGGTGACAGCAATAGCACCAGTAATCAGCCCCACGGACAGGGTGTTGGCCTATAAGAAAAAGGGACAAGGTCGGTGAGGGATATTTTTCATTGGATCAACTTCTGTCCAGCTTGTCTCTCTCACCAATAGAAGTTGGTCCAATAAAAGATATTGCTTCACCTGGCTTGTCACTCTAATATCTTGGGACTGACAGGGCTACAACACCGCTGCATGCGTAAGAAAAAGGTAAGTTAACTTTACTTCAATAGTGAGTGGATCTCTGCAGGTCTCAAAATAAGAAAGAGGGACTGGATGACACAAGGAACTAGTTATGGCACATGGAACCTTCAAATGAATGGGTCACCAGATCAAATCCAGCCCATTTTGGTAGGGATGAAAAGTTATCCTCTGAACGCTGTTCAGTTGCCAAATGTGAAAGAATTGGTGGTCTCATTTTCAGGGAGATTTTCACATCACACAGGCATCACCACAACTGTCTAATTAGAATCCTTGCTGGATGTCTCAGAGATCCCAAAGACTGAATGGAGATTGAATTATTCTTTGATTCCCAGAAGTGACCCCTCCAGGGTAGGGTTGAAGCACATTTGCAAAGCAGTGGGAAGAAGCTTTCACCACTGAGCCTGAGCTATGCCTATTTTGTAGACAAACAAAGGACATCAGCCTCCTAGAACTTCAGGTTGGGGATCTTCTGTAAGCATTTAATTTAAAAAATAAATACAAATGGATTGACAAAGAGATCAGCTCAATATTGAAGAAGGTTGATGTAGCTGTTTATCATAGTGACTAGTGGTGATATGGCCATCTGCGGTCTACTGCATGTTGTGAAGTCTAAATTAAATGAGGAAGTCAAGCAACCCTGGGATCGAAACAGGTAATGTTCTTTGGGTATTGAGTGGATGATATGATTCTTAACCATATCCCTATGGCACGCACCAGAGAAGTGATATTTCAGCAGTGGTATGGACATACATCAAATACTCCATTTTCATTGCAGCTTCATGGAACATGGAAAGTGCTGCTGGGGCATTTTAGCCAAAAAAATACACACTGTCTGGAGCACTCAAGGTGATAAAAATGATCTGTTCATTTTAAGAAGTTTCCTATCAGTGAGTTATAAAGAGTTAACATATTTGTAATTACACTACAAAGCACACTAATGAATAAGCCAGCTATGCAATCGTGTAGAAAATTTACCAGTGCAGGAACAAAAATCTACTCACCCCTCTTTTACTCTGATGGTGACTATAATGTGTGTGTGAGGGTGAGGGGGGAGACATTTTACTCAATTGTGAAAACAGTTATTCTCTTTGGAAGTAGAATTGTGGAAGGCTGGTATAACTAACCACACAGACACATAATTTACAATGCAGGTAGAGGCAAATCCTGATCCCATTGAAGCCACAGCAGTTTTACCATTAACTTCAGCAGGATTATCATTTGGACCTTAGAGCACTGAACAAATACACTGTATCAACACACACTGCACATACATTTGCTGTATTTGAAGGGTATGTTCACTATAAATAGCTAGTAACATATTATATAACATTTATATTTGCATGCAATTATCACTAAATCCTGCTTGCTATTTTCATGCCCAGTAGTCCCACTGACCCCTACTTTATCTTACTCCTGCCTTAATTGTTAATTGCTTTCTCCCTTCCATCTCTCAGCATGTAAGTTGCACTGATTTGCATATATTTTCTGACTAACTTACACCTGAGACTTATGCCTCTGTTTATGTTATTGGTGAAATTGACCAGAGACTTCCAAGGGAGATCCACTCACTGACAGCGGGTCTGAATGTTTCTTAGATCTGAATGTCTTCACATCAAAAAATTGCATAGTACTGCCAAAGCTGTTGCTGATATACTGCATAAACATGTAAAGTAAATAACCATAATTATTACAATGATTTCTAGTCTTCGATCCTAATAACTACATTTTGCAGCTAATAAAGTTTCTGAGCATTAATGTGGAAAAAATAAACCTAGCATCCTAAGGGTATGTCTATACTACCCGCCGGATTGGTGGGCAGCGATCGATCCAGCGGGGGTTTATTTATCGCGTCTAGTCCAGACGTGATAAATCGACTCCCGAGCGCTCTCCCGTCGACTCCTGAACTCCACTGACATGAGACGCGCAGGCAGAGTGGACAGGGGAGCGGCAGCAGTCGACTCATCGCAGTGAAGACACCACAGTGAGTAGATCTAAGTACATGGACTTCAGCTACGTTATTCACATAGCTGAAGTTGCGTAACTTAGATCGATCCCCTCCCCCCAGTGTAGACCAGGCCTAACATTTACAAATAAAAAAACGAACCTGGCAAATTCAATATTCTCACTTAAGTCTCATACATTCAACACATGGATAGGTTGTCCAGAGATTACCAGTTACCGAAATGTCCTGATCAGTGGCTGAGGGTAGGAGATTGAGAAGGAAATCCCACAAGACAGCCTGAGTCTGAAAGACAGGTTATTTTAGGCCTTTAAGCAGGCCTAAAGCAGGCCTATGTAGAAAGGTAGGAGCTTAATTTGAGTTTCACATACTTCATAGATTAGCCTCATGCTTTGCTTTTGCCTGAAATGCAATCATCAGCTTTCAAAACTTGTACTTCCCAAAAATAGAGTAAATTGCAAAGACACAAATCAGATACAAAACACTAACCTCTGCTCTACAGGGTAAGTAGTTTTTCTGTATTTGCTATTTCAATAGGAATTTGTAGACTGAAAGGCTCTTTAGTTGGGTTAAAATATTCATTGAATTAAATGTTAATATTCTTATTTATCCAATTATAGAAACTAATTATGACAAATTGTAGAAACTATTTATTGTTGTAGCAAATTACATTAGAAACTATTTCTAATATCCAACTGAAGATTTACAAAGACCAAAATATCTGACTGATGTAATTCAAGGATTGGAAATATTAATCTTAATTCCATTTCAAGTGACCTTCAAAAAGTAGTTGGCAGAATTTTGCACTTATGTATTCTGTCCTCTGAGAAGTAAATACTGTGGATGAGAAATCAATATACAAATCTGCAAAATAGATGCCACTTAGGAAAGGAGAATACTATATGGAATAAGGAGAAGATGTAGTAACTGTCACTATATTATGAAAACAGTTAACCTACGGTAGCTATGAACCTGTAATACTTGATAATTCTCAATAATAATAATAATAATTATAATTAGTAATTTAGGCCCTGATCCAGCAAACCACGTACAAAGGAGCTTAGCTTTCAAAATCTGAGTAATCTCATTGAAGACTATGTCTGCACTACCGCGGTAAGTCGACCTAAGTTACGCTACTCCAGCTATGTGAATAATGTAGCTGGAGTCGATGTAGCGTAGGTTGACTTACTGCAGTGTCTATACCACACTGGGTCAATGGGAGATGCTCTCCCATCGATTTACCTTATTCCTCTCATTCCCTGTGGAGTACTGAAGTCGACCGGAGAGCGCTGTGCTGTCGGTTTAGCAGGTCTTCACTAGACCGGCTAATTTGACCCCCCAATGCATCGATCACCGCAGCACCGATCCCGCAGTAGTGTAGACACAGCCGAAGTCAAGCTACTCATGGTTAAGTGCTTTGCTGGCTAGCGGTTTAGGGCTAGATTGACTTTACTCCTCTGCCCTGAGTATTGGGTGACATGTAGGTGCATCACCCCAGGTGGAACTCTAGAAAGGTATTGCGACTCAGATCAAAATTTCCCAAGCTGAGCAAGTTATCATAAAGTGTAAAGGGGGAGAGGGGGACGATGTTTTGTCAGCCCATTTCCTGACTCAGCATACTAGCCTCATGCCCTGCCACCTTTACTATCTGGCATGTAGATGGGTTAGAGCCATTGATCCGCCTGCTCTCCATTCCTACATCTCACCTCCTTCTTTCCTGCTCCCCATTCCCCCACTTCACCCCCTGACTCTCCTGCAGGTGGGGGAGCAGCAGCTCGCTGGAGCCTACTCTTCCCCCTGCACTTGGACGCCTGATTAGGGCAAGCCCTACCTCATCACCATGCAGGGGAGTGGGGTATGGCCTTGCAGCCCCCTTAAGCATCTGTGAGGCCTTGTAAGGCCATGAACTAACTGGGCCCTTGTATAGCACAATACATTTACACAGCACTTTACAACAAGCACATCCGGCTTGCTCTCACTAAAAACAACTGGCGTTAGCATTTTTGAGGGGTCCTACAAAACAGTTTTAGGACACCAATGTTCTGTCCCAGACATAACCTCAGTAATTACACCACTATGCAGAAGGCCAGAGTAAGAATTTGTGGAAATTATAGCAGAAAGAGTCTTGGAAGTTCCTTGAAATTTAACTGATTCACTATTTTTAAAAGGAGTGGGGCAGTTTTGCCACCAACTGCTGCAAGAAAAACAGGGCACTGCTTGCTTGTGTTTGGGCCTGTGCAGACTTGCCATCATCTTAATGTGTTTCAAGGAAGGATTTTTTTAAAACTATTTATTTAGGAAGTATTAACAGGTTTACAGATCTTTGCCATGTCAATATCAGAAACAAAACAATAATCAGTACAAAAATGAATTTGTTTAAAGAGACATTGTATAAGGATTATCAGGACTCTATTTAATAGGGTGTTACCATATTACAGAGTGAACATCAGTACATCTATGCCATGTTGTGTCTAGTGATTTTATTATATTGAGTGAAATCTCTGATTACACAGATTTAACAGACCAGGCATGTCTAACAAATTTTAATATTCAAAAACAATTGGACAGGTGTGCTTTTTTGAGTGGGAGGGGCAGGTGAATGTACTCTGTCTGAGTACTGAATAAATAGTAGCCAAATAGCTAAATATCTATTTGTCCTCTGTCTATTTTGCTGGGTATGTAATTGCTGCATTAATTTTTCCACAGCAACAACTTCCCATATTTTTTTGAACCATTCCTCTATGGTTGGACTATATTTCTTTTTCCAATGAGAGGTTATTAATAGCTGAGCAGCTACTAGCAGATGAGAGATTAATTCCTCATGTCCGTTTCTCCTAAGAATCCGGTGGAGAATTACTAAAAGATCATTTGGTAATAAATATCCAGGAATCTGTGATAGCTGGTTACATACTGTATCCCCAATATCAAGAGAGAATTATAAAGGCATGTGGAAATTTTTGCAGTTAAAATGTTTTAACTGAAAAATGGGGTTTTGTTAAAATGAAAATTGTTGTGGAAAAAATTAGATAAAATTTTGAATTTGAAAAAATGATACACAGATTTCAATTTTGTTGATTTAAAAGAAACCAACCTTTATTTCAAAGTAGTAGGAAAAATTCCAATTTATCTCAGTTTTTTTGTTTTTGTTTTTGTTTTTACTTTTTCTCCATTCTTTGATAGGATAAAGGGGGGGAAAAGGAGCTGGTCACAAATTCTTTTTCAATGGAAAATGGCTTTTCAATGGAATAGAATCTTTTGCCAAATAAATAAATAAATAAATAAAATATAAAAAATCCATTTTAATTGAAAAGTGTTGGGAAAGAAATTAATGAAAATGTTTTCATTTTTTTTCATCCAAATGTTTCATGAAAAAATAATCATTTCCTGACCCAGCCCTTACAATTGCCAGGAAAGATATGAGTCTGGAGGTTACTAGGCCCCTACCTACTGGAGGGCATTGTGTGACTTCAGTGAATTATAGCACATATACAAATAGGAATTACCCTGGGCGCCACTGATACACCTCCTGGTATTTTATATTTTATTTATTTAGTAGACACTCCATACATATGAATTGGCATGGAGCCGGTAAGCTCCCTGAAATAGAGTGCGGAGGGTACCAGTACAAGTTGGAGATAGTGGATTACACCACGAATATACAGAGATGACCCCTTATGGTCCACAAAACAGTCGGCCCTGGTCCCAGAACTAATGAAGGTGTTCGACCGTGTGGGGATCCTGAAAGAGATCATCATTGACCAAGGCACCATTTCATGTCTCAACTGCTGAAGTAGCTGCGTGGACTACTAAAAGTAAAGCCATTAAGGACATTGGTGAACCATCCATGGACTGATGGACTAGTTGAAATGCTTTAATAAGACTTTAAAGTTGACGGTGCGGAAGTTCATAGACATGGAACCCTGCAGTGGGACCAGCTACTCCCACCCCTATTGCTTGCCATCTATGAGGTTCCCCAAGAATTGATGGGGTTTTTCCTATTTGAACAGCTGTATGGCAGTCAACCCTGAGGAATAGTGAACCTATTATGAGAAATCAGGAGAGAGCAAGAGTCCAAGGCAGCTGGCACAGTGCAATATGTGGTCTGGCTCCAAGAGAAACTGAAGACCTTGGGTGATTTTGCAAAAGAAAACTCCTGAAGGTGTAAAGGAGACAAGAAAAGATTTCCAGACAGGGAACCGAGTACTACTGTTGTTATACATCACAGAGACCAAATTGATGGCCAGATGGCAGGGCCCTTGGAAGTAATGCAGCACTTGGCCCTATAGACTACGAAATCTGTCAGCCAGGCAAGAGAAAGAATACTAAATTATACCATCTCAAGTTGCTGAAGTAGTTGAAGGATTGGGAAGGATTGTTTGTCACGCTGTTTCCCCCAGAACTAGAAAGATCTTCATTTGGGACACATGGGAGTAGAGAAGTGCAAGGATAGGGTTGGAAATGATAGTTTTAGCTTGGTATGAATGCTCAAATGGAAGATTTATTTCCACCCCATAAGACAGGTTGTTCAGGAGGAGACTTGTACCTACACCTAAATTTGGAATGCCTGAATCCAAAGGGAAACCAAAAGACATGAGCAATCATTTTATCTGTGCAGATTAGGTGGAAAAACCATCTGAAAGATTAAACCTCTAAATATTTGTTATGAAGTTAATATTTGAATAATGCTGTTTGAAGTTAAGGGACTGTGAAATATTTGGTTAGAGCAAATTTCAATCTATGTTAATGGTCAACTTGATATGTTTTGTTTTCTTCTATAAAAAGGGAAGTGTAAAATTATTGGGAGTCATTAGATGGTTAGAGATAGCCGTGCAGGTTTTGTTTAACTGACCAGATAGGCAGTTAGATTTTGGAGAAATGCTTATTTTCAAGTGTGGTGCATTTCTTTTTAGAATTAAGCACGTCACCTGTAAAGCTGGTTCTTTTTGTCTTTTGTCACTTTGATTGGAATAATTTATCAAGTGCAGCTGCTGCCAACAGAATATACACGGCAAGCAAACAAAAACATTACACTGGTGCCAATACAACACAGAGTTGAGATTATGTAGCATCTTGGAAGCGTGAATGAGAATCTTACATTTTATGTGATCAGAGACAGGAACTCAATGAAGGGAATCCAAAATTGATATCATGTGGTCAGAATGGCAGAAAAGGAAGGTTTTAGCAGAGACATTTTGTGGAACGGGGAGAAGTGAAAAATGAGGAGTCCAGAAGCAAAGGTTAAGGCATTCAAGGCAAGAGAAGACCAAGGTACTAATGAGGTTTTAGAAGGGGGATTGTGACTAAAGATATTGGAGGAAACGGTTGTAGAAGTTTGGAGACAAAAGAGGAGGAAGTATTTATGGGGTTGGGGAAGGTAATTTCAAAATAGAGAACACAAGAATGAGGTTATAGGCAAAGTGCTTGTATCTCTGCTACTGACTCCTGATGACAGTTTCCCCATCTGTAAAACTGAGATAATAATACTTACCTATCTTACAGGGGTGTTGTGAGAATTAATTAGCGAAGGTTTGTGCAGCACTTTGCACATGTAAAGTGTGATATAAGTGCTGTGTATTATTATTAATATGAAGAGAAAGGAGCCAGAGGAGAGCGAGTAAGCTGTTAAATATAAGGAAGAGGGAAGGAAGGAGAGAAGGGGTCATGGAAGACAGCAGGTGATGGGATTAAGGGGACAGTTTGAGAAGTTAGAGGTAGATAGTAGAAGAGAGATTTCAGGATTGGAAACCAAATTGAAGAGGAGAGGGTGAGAGTGGGGTTGTTAGAATGTAAGCCAGGGTATTCTTCTTTCCTAATTTTTGCATAAGTTTTACCTGTTTTACAATACATTGGCTTTTTGCTTCATCAGTCTTTAGCCAGAGCAATTATGCACGTAAAATCAATGCAATCAGTCATACTCTAGCTTCAGATATGTGAATGGAATTCCCATTAAAGTCAGTGGGTTGCTTGTCTGAAGCTGGAACATATAAAAAACCTTGCAATATGAGTTGTCGATGTGAAAACAAACAACTTACCACTTCGCTGTTGAGTCAGAAAGCTATCGTATTTTCACCAGATTCTCAAAAATAAAAATAAGTGTCCCTTTTGCCTGATTATTCTAATATGGTAAAGTAGCCTTTATAAGTGAAAACTACCTTTCATCTTAGCATATACTTGACTTCCATTTTTTGACAGCAAAATTGTGAAATTTGTCTTGAATTTTGCGCAGAATAACACTGGTCTACAATTTTTGAGAAGTCGTCTGCTTCTGAGATAAAATGTGCTATTTATTATGTATTTTGATGTGCTGAATTCAAATATGACAATTAAAACAACTGATTGGCTACTGTTTCTAAGATATTTAAGTTTTTACATTTTATGTCTATGTATATTGTGTAGATAGTAGAGTTTTAATCATAAATTGTAAACCTAGGTCTTTTCAGGTGTTTATGGTTGCTTTACATGATAATATTTCACCTGTCCTGTTTATGTAACACTTTAAAAATCAGCAAAAGGGTTATATAAATAAAATTGATTATGAAACAAAAGGCAAAAAACTATTATGTACATAGTTTAGTCCTATTCAGTGTCTAACTTGGCACTTCTTGGCTTGTCTCTTGTATTCATTAAATGGAGCATCTCTTGTCACTGTCCAGCAATAGTCTGCAAGCATTGATGGGCTCCATTTGCCCTGATACCGTTTCTCCATTGTTGCAATGTCCTGGTGAAATCGCTTGCCGTGCTCATCGCTCACCGCTCTGCAGTTCGGTGGAAAAAAATCTAGATGAGAGTGCAAAAAATGTATCTTTAGTGACATGTTGCAACCAAGGCTTTTGTATGCCTTGAGGAGGTTTTCCATCAACAACCTGTAGTTGTCTGCCTTGTTGTTTCCGAGAAAATTTATTGCCACTAACTGGAAGGCTTTCCATGCCGTCTTTTCCTTGCCACGCAGTGCATTGTCAAATGCATCATCTCGAAGAAGTTCACGAATCTGAGGACCAACAAAGACACCTTCCTTTATCTTAGCTTCACTTAACCTTGGAAATTTTCCACGGAGGTACTTGAAAGCTGCTTGTGTTTTGTCAATAGCCTTGACAAAGTTCTTCATCAGACCCAGCTTGATGTGTAACAAAATCTTCCTTGATTCAACAAGTGGTGGGTGCTGAACACTTTTCCTCCCAGGTTCCAATGACTGTCGGAGTGGCCAATCTTTCTTGATGTAGGGGGAATCTCTTGCATGACTATCTCATTCGCAGAGAAAACAGCAGTACTTTGTGTATCCAGTCTGCAGACCGAGCAAGAGAGCAACAACCTTCAAATCGCCACAAAGCTGCCACTGGTGTTGGTCATAGTTCATGCACCTCAAAAGTTGTTTCATGTTGTCATAGGTTTCCTTCATATGGACTGCATGACCAACTGGAATTGATGGCAAAACATTGCCATTATGCAGTAAAACAGCTTTAAGACTCGTCTTCGATGAATCAATGAACAGTCTCCACTCATCTGGATCGTGAATGATGTTGAGGGCTGCCATCACACCATGGATGTTGTTGCAGGCTACAAGATCACCTTCCATGAAGAAGAATGGGACAAGATCCTTTTGACGGTCACGGAACATGGAAACCCTAACATCACCTGCCAGGAGATTCCACTGCTGTAGTCTGGAGCCCAACAGCTCTGCCTTACTCTTGGGTAGTTCCAAATCCCTGACAAGGTCATTCAGTTCACCTTGTGTTATGAGGTGTGGTTCAGAGGAGGAGGATGGGAGAAAATGTGGGTCCTGTGACATTGATGGTTCAGGACCAGAAGTTTCATCCTCTTCCTCTTCCTTGTCTGACTCAAGTGAGAATGATTCTGGTGCATCAGGAACTGGCAGTCGTTCTCTGTGGGGTACTGGGTGTATAGCTGCTGGTATGATCTGTTGGCTCTCTCCAAATCATTGGCACTGCAAAAGGCATAGATTTCCTTTTCCTGTTCAACCACTGGCGAAGATTTGTTGCACAAGTGTTGCAGCATATGTGTGGGGCCCACCTCTTGTCCTGATCTCCAATTTTGCAGCCAAAATAAAGATGATAGGTTTTCTTAACCATAGTGATTATACTGCGCTTTTGTGATGCAAAAGTCACTTCACCACAAACATAGCAGAAGTTATCTGCACTGCTCACACAAGTATGAGGCATCTCTGCTCACTTTGGCTAAACAGAAATGTGTCCCTTTGCAAAATCAAACACTGACAAATAAGAGAGCACGACACTGTATGATTTCTAGAGCTGATATAGGGCAATTTGTTCAGCAGCGTGATGTAAGCTTTGTTATGATTGCATCATCCATGACTTCTAGGAATAACATAATGCAATTCATATCATGTATGACACAATACCAGCTTCAGATTGCATCATTCATTGTTTTGCCTAAAAAGCAAGTACTGTCCAAACCCAGTCATAGATTTATTCACAGATCCAGTCAAAGATGTATTTTAGTCATTTCTGGTTTAAATTGAGATCCCTTCCCTTTATAACTCACTTATTCTCCGCCATTCCCAAGTCAAGGGTCGTATATACTGACGCAATAGCATATCTTGAAAACTAGAGCCAATCAACAATTTTAAGCATCATTTTCGTTCTCAGTGACCCAGAATTAGTAAAGTTTGACTACATTTATTTCAGAAGCATTTTGGCTGTAGAGCAGTGTAATTTGACATGACAGTTAATGGAATATCCCCTTCTGGACCAACAAAGAAGTTATAGTGCAAAACTTTACAGCCAAAAGGTGTAGAAATAGAAGGAAACTTCTGGGCCCAAAAGTTTGTGTATGTATCAAATTATTTGTCAGTCTAATAAAAATGGTGTTATTCTGACACCTCATTTATTTTTCTTGAGGCCTAATATGTCCGCAAACCAATTTTTTTCCTTAGGCTTTTGGAGAGTGGGGGCCTGAAGATGAGTTGGACTTGGATTTATTTTACATCCTCATAATAGCTAGTGGATATTTATTTGTGTCAAGGTGTGGTAAGCAGTGCTCTATATTTTGTATTTTTATTTACAGCATAGGTGGTGTGACAAAGTTCCTCCTCTATCTTGGTGGGTCCTGCGCTTATTGGCAGATTTTCTTGCCTCGGAGATTCACCATGTGGGTTGGAGAACAGCCCAGAGACCTTCCCCTCTGGAAGAACCCACAGTCCAGGTCAATTGGGAGGTTTGGGGGGAACCCGGGCCCGCCCTCTACTCCAGGTTCCAGCCCAGGGCCCTGTGAACTGCAGCTGTCTATAGTGCCTCCTGTAACAGCTGCATGACAGCTACAATTCCCTGGGCTATTTCTCCATGGCCTCCTCCAAACACCTTCCTTATTCTCACCACAGAACCTTCCTCCTGGTGTCTGATAACGCTTGTGCTCCTCAGTCCTCCAGCAGCACACCCTCTCACTCTCAGCTCCTTGCACCTCTTGCTCCCAGCTCCTTACACTCACACCACAAACTGAAGTGAGCTCCTTTTAAAAACCCAGGTGCCCTGATTAGCCTGCCTTAATTGATTCTAGCAGCTCCTTCTTAATTGGCTCCAGGTGTCCTAATTAGCCTGCCTGCCTTAACTGGTTCTAGCAGGTTCCTGATTACTCTAGTGCAGCCCCTGCTCTGGTCACTCAGGGAACAGAAAACTACTCATCCAGTGGCCACTATATTTGCCCTCTACCAGACTCCTGTACCCCACTGGTCTGGGTCTGTCACAGTGGCCAGAGTATAGGATGGCTTTCTATAAGTTGGGCCCTTTAAATCAAACAAAAAAAAAGCAATCCAAATACATAGGCTTTCTTACATAAGAAAATAAATAGGCTCACATTTCCAAAAGTGACTAGTGATTTTCGTTGCCCAGCTTGCAAAAACTGAAAGGGGCCTGTTTTTCTGAAAATGCTGAGCACCTACTCTTTGAAAATCTGGCTCATTTAAGGGGTCTTAAATTGGGCACCCCGAAACTAAGGCACTCCAAAATCACTAGTCATTTTGGAAAATTTGGGCCTAAGAAAATAATCCACTTGATTGTGACACTGGAAATTAGATGACCTTCACCCTAGAACAAATCTGTGAATCTGTTCTTGAAATTTTGCCCAAATATACATTTCTACCATAAAAAATTAATAAAGCAGGAAAAAGAAAGTACTTAAGTTCTTTGCTTGTAAATGCTTCTGCTTGCAGAATGGAAATGCCCAGTACAATATAGAAATATTTTATTGACAGGACATGAGGGTGTTTGTTTTTTAAAATGTATCCTTAGTTTAGAACTTCCTTCCCATGCAGGTTCAGATTTTTAGACGTCCTAAGTTCTTTTTATTTCCCTCCCCCCTTAAGTTAGTGATATGCACTTACAAACTTCACCTTAACCATGTATTTGCCTCATTGTTTCTTTGTTTTCTTACATTAATAGAAAACAGAAATATACATAATTTACATGAATTCTTGGCTGGGTGAAGCTCAATGGGACAGAGGGGAACAGAATGTCAGGAGTGGACATGTCAATGGAGAATGGGTATCGGGGAGAGGGAAATCTCTGGGACTGGGTGAAGTGGATGTGCTGGTGCTATGTGAGTCTGGGTAGCACTGGGGAAGAGCAATGTCTATGAGGGGATGAGGGGCACTGAGGATATATCTACACGAGAAACACTAGACTGACACAGCTGCAGCGCTGTAGTGTAGACACTATAGCACCGGAAGGGGTTCTTCCATTGTTGTAGTAAATCCACCTCTCCGAGAGGCAGTATCTAGGTTGATGTAAGAATTCTTCCATTGACCTAGTGGTGTCTACACCAGGGCATAGGTTGGCTTAACTACATCACACAGGGTGTGAAATATTTTACAGCCCTGAGCAATGTAGTTAGGTTGACCTAACTTAGTAGTGTAGACCAGGCCTTGAATGAGTGAGCTGGATGTGGGAGGATTTAAATAGCACTGTGGATTTGTGTGCCTCTTTGGCAAAGTGAAAAGGGAAGGTTCAGTGTGGCTGGAGGGATGGAGAAAGTACCTGGGAGATGGTTCCTCCATTGATTGATGCTAGAATTGTTATAATGTGCCTGCAGCATTTAGGACCAATGCACTGCGCACTGAGATTACAATGCCCATGAGGGACATCGTAAAAGTTGTGTGCTACATTTACATCTTGAGCCATGCAGTGCTTACAACAATTGCAGTGTATCTCATATGCATCTCACTGCTCAGGTTCACAAAACTGGCTTAACACTAAGATACTATGGGCCAAAAAGACCTCCCTAATATTTTAGTCTTTGTACAAGTCAGCTATAAAAATGAGCTTATTTCACATACAAAAGTATAGCTTTGGAAACACAATTCTCCATCTCACAAATGTTGCCTGTGTGTACACTATGTGTTTGAGTGTTTACAGAATAAGTTGGTGAGGATGGGGAATATACTTGTGTGTGTGTGTGTGTGTGTGTGTGTGTGTGTACCAACTATAGAATTGCTTTGCAAGGCTGAAGTGTATGTGATGTGAGTGTGTATGTTATGGCTGAGATTTCCAAAGCTACCTGAGAGATTTCCAAAGCTGCATCTAAATCTCTAAGGCAGCTCTGAAAATCTCAGCCTACACGTGTGTACAGCATGAGTGGGTGAAGATAGTCTCATTATGAGGTTTACATGCACTATTAGTGCATTTCACAAGTGCAAAGGGCAGCACAGCGCCTATACACCACTTAAGCCTGACAAATGCCCTATTTGGAATATTTAAGAAGTTCAGGGGCCTTCTGCACAGGGGTGAATTTAATCCTATGTGCGTGGAGTGTGTGTTCCCAACCGTAGGGCTAGGGAGGGTCTCATCTCTGTGTCACTGGGGTAATTCTGTGCCCTCCAGTCCCTTATACTCCCTACCCTTAATGCTAGGGAAGGTTTCATTTCTGTGTTCCTTACACAGTGCACGGAGGCTAATTTTCCCTGGATTTCCCATTCCTTTTCCAAGTGCTAATGCAGCCCTTCAGCCTTCCATCTGTCACCTGTCCCCTTCATTTTACTGCCAGTTTGTACTTCAACTGGCCTAATGTCAGAGAAAACAATGAACATATAGTATACTTTTTGCAAAGTGGACTTGCCATTATTATTAATGCTGTCAGGTCCATCCTGACCTCGGGGGTTTAAAATGTCTTCGCAGTGCTTCAATGACAATAAACAGTCCGGAACATGCTTCGCAGACATTATAAAGTCTGTACAGCACTTCAAGGACATTGTAATGTCCACGTGAAACTTCACGTCTCCCCCAACAATTAAAGTTTTAATACTGAATAAGTTAAAAGAAAAAGACCAGAAATTCTTGAAAGTAATCCTGTATAGGAGGTCTTAGCAAGGAGACCTGGCAAGTCAGACTAAGGGCTTGTTTACACGGGGAAACTGACTGGCAGAACTACAGCAGTATAGTTATACCACTATAGCTATGCCAGAGTAACTCCTCATGTGGATACGCCATTCCAGAATAAAAGTGGCTTTTTCGGCATAGACTTGACTTTTTTTCCTGACTTCATAGTTTATGGCCATACCGAAAAAAGTCACTTTTATTCTGGAATGGCGTGTCCACATGGGAGTTATATCAGCATAGCTGGAGTAGTAGAATTATACCATTATAGTTCTGTTGGCCAGTTTCCCAGGGCAGACAAGCTCTTTTTATAGTTTGCTAGACCCATTGCTTCCAAAATGAAGGAAATGAAAAACGAGGAGGATAATTTTTGAAAAGGAGAACCACCGTCAATTTTTCTAAGTCACGCCTCTCAGAAATGGATTGTTGGATTTACTTCAAACTTTCCAATATAACTGTCCTCTGGCCTAAAACTAAGCATAAGTAATTTTAGGCCGCAAGTGACTACACAATGAAATGACACAAAACACAAAGTGGTGATGCCGCATTCTTTTCCTTATGACTATAGCTCTGGCTACTTTCCTAGCTATGACATTATCTTAACAAACTCCATCCCCCAGCCCCTGGCATGCCAGCCTTTCCTCTGCCCCTTAAGCAGCCCTTGTGCAAAGACACCTCCACCAAACTACCCTCTCTCACCATATCCACAACTACTTATTTTGGGAGGAAATGAATCTGGTAAAAGAGTATGCATAGAAAGGTGAAAGAGGGGCAGAGGTGAGGTTGTGGTGTATGGTGCACAGTAGTTGTGGTAGTGGTAAAGGTATGTACTTGTGGGTGGAGGAATATAAGGTATGTACTCTTAGGTGGTTTGACTTTTAATGTCTGCTTTTCTGGGTTTTTGTCAGGTATGGTGTGTGGCAAACATAAATGCTCCACAACAAAGTTTTAAGTATTAATTTTAATAGAGAATCAATGGACAGTAAATAAAGAAATCAGAGCCAGTTTTACATAATACTTATAAGAAGTGAATTTAGATTTACTTCCAATTTAATATTTCAGTGAATTTATGTAACTGATTTTTGGGAAAACAGATTAGAGTATTAAATCAATTTCACACAAATCATAAAAAGGAACATTTTTTCTGTTCTCTGCTTTATAAATAGCAGACAATTTTAAGTGGAAAGTTTAAAAACATTCCATATAGGATAATGCATAAGCAGATTTGGTTCCACTGGGTAATCTGATGATATAATAACCAAACAAGAATGAAACTTGAGTGGTTTATGTTTGTTATCAGAACCTTTCAATAGAATAACAGCCTTAGTAACAGGATATATTTGTTATGTGTACTGTATAGCACCCTGATAAATGTTAATATTAAACTTATCTCCAATTCTCATGCAAATAAATGATGTAAACATAACATATACATGAAGCACTTTAAGTTGGCTTATAGTGACACCAACAAGTTTAGATTGTGTTAGACATCATGAAACCCAGTTTAATCAAAAAATGTGAGTATGACTTTGTGTAAATAATTGATTCTGAGCTAGTAGGTGACACTGGCCACAACACGGACCGGTTCATCAGTGCACAGACGAAAGATAAATATGCTGTGGGCCCATAGCCATTTCTCAAGCAAAACCCTCCTTGATTTCAAGGTTTTCACTGTCATCCCTGAATGTCAGCAAGAACAGGGAGAACGATGTAAGAGAAAAAAATCAAACCAAATTAAAGCAAAATAACTCCCACAAAATTTACATTTTAATGTGAATGCGTTTGCAGATTTTTGCTTGTTTTCTTTCTGTAAATATGCTAGCATATCAATTTACTGGCAGGAACACTCACTGAAACAGCCCTTTAAAAATATTGCAAAATATTTACAGAAAGTGAATTCTGAGCTTGCCATCTCAAGTATTCCTCTGATCTTAAGAGTTGCGTTCCTCCTGTCAGGGAATAGAAATGTATCGGTGACCTATATAGCCACTCAAAAGAGCTTGAATTTTGAATTCATAGAGGGCCTGAACAAAACTCACTGAATAAAAACATGGCCAATAGCCCTTTTCATCCAGAGATGTTTTCCCAGGAAGGAAGCATTCATATCTCTATTTTAGAGATGGGAAAACTGAGGCAAAGAGAGGTGAAGCGATCTGCCCAAAGTCACCCAAAAAGCCAGTGGCGCAAGAAGAGTCCTTATCACCTGGTTGCAGTCCAGTACTCAACCCACGATGTCAGTCTTTCTGCCCTGTTGACCCCTATTGATTTCAATGGACTTTGGATCAAGCCCAAACTGAATTCTCATAATGAATAGCTCACAAATAATTTGCTGACCAAGATGGTTCAACCAAAGCTAATAGGTGAATAATTTTGAATAATGAAAAAACTTGAGACAATTGCAAACAGAAAAAGAAGCAAAATTCACCATATAATTTAGATTGTATTAATTAATGATCCAGCTCAAATGTTAGCATGGGTTTTATATGCAACATAGTAGCCCAGATCCTGCCCTGTGCTCTGCCAGCCTAGAAGATTACCCAGCCACCTATTGGTTGTAGGCAGTGTAGTGTAGGAGAATCCCAGGTTGGCAAAGAGCTGCAGGAGAAGTAATTCCAACAGGAGAAATCTCCTTTGCTTCAACTTTAGGAGCTGCAAAGCACCCACCTTCAGAGTCCCTAAACCCACCAGGGCAAGGCACGTGACTTTCATTTTATCTACCTCCCACCCATCTCAGTACGGAGATCACAATGGGAGATTAAAAACCTGGCCAGGTGCGCTTTACTTGTAAGGTTAAGTGACTGAAGCCAGGCTCCGGTGGAGCGCTAGTCTCAGCCTGTGTGTATCTTGTAAGGTATGTAGCTAAGTTAGTCAGAAATGTATGCACACAGAGTGGACCTCCTCAGTGTTTATTTCACAGCCTTATTGCTGTTGTTCCAAATTGACTGTCCATTTGCAGAGTATACTATTTAAAGAGCCATAACTCAGCCGGTTTTCACCTAAATACTTAAAGACATTCAACCTTTTTTGAGGGCTAGTTCCCTGAAAAATTTCAACTTTCTACCTCCCTCCATCACTGGAATGGACCAAAACCTAGTATCTTTCTTTCTCTCTTTCAATACTGGGAAGATTATTTTAGACTCTTTCTGCTTCCAAATTGCTGAACATGTTTTTGCTCAGACTCACCAAAACAATTCACTCTTGGAATAGATGAATTTTCAGACTGAAGGTGAAAGCTTCAAGAAAGGCTTCAGCTTCTGAAACAGGACATACCTTGGAATCCTTTATGCAGCCTTAAAATGTAGTGGTTTCTTCCATTCCCAGTGTAATTAGAAACACAGCCAATGGGTCACGTTCTGCCTTCTGTTATAGTCATGGGGTTGTACAGTCGTAAGCAGAAATCTGGCCTATTATAGGTGCAGCTTATGCACACTTTATGTATGTACAGTTTATGGGCCTGATTCCGGAAAGCGTTTAAGGGGATGCCTTAGTGCTTTCAGGAATCGGGATGTGCGATGGGGTTGCTGTTTGCTGAGCACCCCTTTGGGGCAAGAGGTGTCTCTGCAGTGCCCTCTCTTTGCCCCTCCTCTTCCAGCCCCGTAAGAACTCCCCATAGTGTTTCTCGGGATCGTCACCAACCCCCGCCTGAGGCTGAGTTAGTAGCTGAAAGCCATTCAAAATAGTGCTCAATGTCCTAAACATAAAGCCCATCAGAGCAACACAATAGTTCTTGCTCCTCTCCAGCTACTCTGCCACACACGGAGTTCTTATTCTGGCCCAGACTGTTCTTCACAGAACTGCTGATCCTGTCTTCCCCAGCAAAAACTCAGCCTTCTGACTCTGGCTTCCTTCTTCCTGTCAGCGCACTGCCTGTTCTTTTTTATTTTGTATCGGGAAGCAGACTGGCCTGAATACTCTATAGCTGCCACCCACTACAGATCCTCCACACTCAGTGTTTTATATTCTCTCGCTCTGCCCTGTGTCTGTCAGGTAATGTAAGAATACCGTTCTAATAGTACCACATGTCCTTGACATTCCTACTAAATAACATAATGTAATTTTTATTACCTTAAGATGTTTGAATTCCTCAGAATTATTTCCCCTTTCTTTAACCAAAGCCTTATGTATCCATAAACGGTGATCAATTGTTTCTTCCCCCTTACAGAGCACACACAGTCCATCTTTTGGCTAACTATTTGAAAAAGATTTTTGTTTAATCCACAATGGCCAGTTAGTATTCTAAATAAAAGCACTTCATTAGTCCTGTCCAGGCCCTGAAGTATGTCCTTATCCTCAACTCCAGGGCACAATTCAAAAATTCTTCTTCCTCTTTCTTCATTAATCCAATTTTTTTGCCACTCCTCTTTTAAATTTTTCTGTTCTAGGCTTTTGAATTCTTGTTTACTCAGTGGTATTCCTATGTCAATCCTTCCATTTCTTACAGTGGTTTTTTAGCTGCTTTGTCCAATCTTTTGTTCCCTGTTATCCCACTATGCACTGGGATCCAAGTGAATGCTACATGTCTCCCCATCTGTACTCACTCTGTTATTAGAAATATAATTTCATTGATTAAATCACTTCTACATACTGAGACAATCTTTTTTTTATCACCACAAGGCATGAGATTGAATTAAAAAAAGTGACCACCACTGCTGGGCATACATCCCAGATCCAATTTAATGCTAGCATTATTGCTACTAGTTTGGCTGTCATGACAGCTACTTAATCAGATATTCTTTTAGATATACTAATTCCCGGTGTTGATGTTCCCAATATGCTGTCCCTCCTCCTGTTTTTTGTTTATTGGATCCATCTGTGTACATTTGACAAAACGGACTCCACTTTTCATCTATATATAGGTATACTTCTTTTTTTAATACCCACTGTCTTTTTTTTACCCTTAAGTTTCTAAACTAAATCTAAATCCACATTTGGACATGCAACTTTCCATCCATAACTAATTTCCCCATGACTGAAAGTTTTGACTTCATTCAGCTTTTCCTTGTCTTTCAACTGCTGCATCCACACTTTACCTTGAATGGTGTGGGGAGTTCTAACATTGTGTGCTATAGTTCTCCTATCAAATTCCCAACAAACCTCATATATTTGTTTGGTGCTTTCATCATGGCAGTTCCCATTAACTTTGGCCCAGAAAGTTAGGCCCAGTACTTTCATTCTTAATGTAACTGGCATTTCACTAGAACAGGGATCGGCAACCTTTGGCACGCGGACCATCAGGGAAAGCCCCTGGCGGGTCGCGTGCCAAAAGTTGCTGATCCCTGCACTAGAAGCTGTCTGTAGTGCACAGAGAGGTGTTGTAATAAATGCACTGCACACAATTCATAGTGCCTATGATTGCATTAAAGCTAATTTTTTGAGATCTGATTTTAAGGCTGACCCAAAAACTTGGCAGCTGTACTCAATAACTGGTCTGATTAAGGCTCTGTATACCATCAATTGTTTTCTCATCCACCCCCAAGCAGTTCCCGCGAGGCTTTTAAGCAGGTTAATCCTTCCTGTACATTGATCTTTAACATAGTTTATATGGTCTTTCTAAAGTAATTTAGTATCAAATATAACAATTAAGAATTTAAACCTTTTAACTATATCTCTTTGTTCCCCATACATATAAAGTTTCATTCCCTTTGCAACTTTCCTTTTTGTAAAGATTGATCCTTTGGTTTTAGCAATGGAGAACTTGAAACACCATGCACTTCCCTTGTCAGAGGTCTCTTGTAACACTTTGTTAACTCTCTTTTCTGCCACCTCAATATTCCTGCTCCTAATCCATGAGCACAATCCTCTGCGAGTAGAGTAACATCTACCCTGGCACTTATTTGTTTTAGGACATCGTTTATCATTATATTAAATAACGTTGGGCTGATAACACTTTCCTGTAGTGTACCATTTTAAATATTATATACATTCAAAATAACTTTCCCAACTCTGACCTGTAGGTCCTTTTACTCAAAAATTCTCTAATCTGCTCATACATTTGTTGTTTGGCTGCATGTGTTCCCTCTGTATGTTATCCCAGCTCCGCACAGGTAGCTGGCATAGCAAACCTTGAGCAAACCGCCCAATGATCACAAGATCTGCTAAGGTACAAAGGCACCCGGCCAGGTTTATTGTTGATGATGTACTAGTATCCCACAGACTCTACGGGACGACTAATACATGTATGCCCATAACAATGGACCAGCTCAGTGAATGGCGGGACTTTCCGTTCCCCCCAGGCCAGACAAAAACACTTCCTTTGAGGCTTCATTTTGTACATCAATACAAACAAGTTATGTATTGCCCCTCTGATGTGGTTAGTTCCTGCCCCCTGACATTGGTTGTTATCACCCATTACAGTGTACATGTTGGTTCGATCAAAGCATCTCTTTCCATCACACTGTCATCCTGACCTTATCTTTAGCCTCTGATGCAAGGGCTTATGTCTCTGGCTCTCTTCCTACTATAACTTTCTTCCCCTTATCCCTTGTGAACCTACTTTGTACAACAAGCCTTCCCTCTATACCATGTCATACACCTTTTCAATATCTAGAAAGACAGCTATCGCAAAACCTTTGTGCCTCACTTTTTTGTATTTCAATTTCTATTTTAACAATAAAAAGTAACAGAGGGTCCTGTGGCACCTTTAAGACTAACAGAAGTATTGGGAGCATAAGCTTTCGTGGGTAAGAACCTCACTTCTTCAGTCTTACCCACGAAAGCTTATGCTCCCAATACTTCTGTTAATCTTAAAGGTGCCACAGGACCCTCTGTTACTTTTTACAGATTCAGACTAACACGGCTACCCCTCTGATACTATTTTAACAATGTGATCAATGGTGCATCTTCCCCTCCTACAACAGCTCTGCATCTTATCTATAAAGCCATTGTTTTCCAAAATAGGCAACCATTCTTTCATTCACCATTCTCTCCATAATTTTATCCAGACAGGACATAAAAACAATTGGTCTTTAGGCATTCTCTTTTGTGGATAATTTGCGTGGTTTTCATATTGGATTTACAACTGCAGGTTTCCATCTTACAGCTATTACTCCTTGCCCCCATATTGTGTTATACAATTCCAAGAGACCCATCAAACTGCCCTCAGAGAGATATTTAAACATTATGTTACATATATTATTTTTACCTGGGGATGTATTCTTGCTGCTATCAATAGCTTTCTCAAGTTCCCGCATAGAAAACCATTAATTCAATATAGTATCTTCATGTTTATCCCAACATCATACTAGAACATGACTCTCTTCAATGAATTGTTTTTAATCTTGCGGAAAACTTCACTTTGATTTTCCTCATTACTTACTCTTTAGAAATTTATGCTAAAACTTCTGCTTTTCTTATTATCAGAATTTCTAACTATGTTGTCAGTCCCAGTTGGACCTGGGATGTGACGAATCAGTCTGAATTTCCTTGGTTCTTCTTATTTGCTCTATATTTCTCTTGTCTTGGTATCTTTATTTATCTGACCTCCAGCTCTGTTTATTTTAATTTTAAATAATTCTTTGTGCTATTGTCTTACTTCTTTTATATTTCATTAGATTGTCACTATTTTGCTTTTTAATAGGCTTTGTTCCTTTTTTTCTCAAAAGTGAGTTTTTAGTTCTGCAGCATTTCAATATCTTTGGTATGTCTCCAGTAGCTGCTGCTATTAATCCCTTTATTACATTGTCACTGAAATTCTCTGTGTCATCACTCACACAATCGTATTATATTCACACAAATTCAGTACATTTATTCATAACAGGGGTCGGCAACCTTTGGCACGTGGCCCGTCAGGGAAATCCGCTGGCGGGCCAGGCTAGTTTGTTTACCTGCAGCTTCCGCAGGTTCGGCTGATTGCAGCTCCCACTGGCTGTGGTTCGCTGCTGCAGGCCAATGGGGGCTGTGGGAAGCAGCGGCCAGCACATCCTTTGTGCTTCCCGCAGCCGCTTCCCGCAACCACCATTGACCTGGAACAGTGAACCGCAGCCAGTGGGAGCCGCGATCGGCCAAACCTGTGGACACTGCTGGTAAACAAACCATCCCGGCCCGCCAGTGAGTTTCCCTGATGGGCTACGTGCAAAAGGTTGCCGACCCCTAATGTATAATGAGTTCCCATTTAGATTTCTAAAAAATTCCAGGAGGGTAATTTTCCATTACCTTCAACCTTACATTGCCCTTGAAAAGTAATAAGTATAAGGAAATGATCACTCCCCATTCCTTCTTCCTTATATATCTCCTAGTTGAATTTACTTGCAATATCTACTGTTATAATGCCCAAGTCTAAGCAGGAAAAACTACCATCTGCTGCACTAAATCTAGTTGGGGTGCCATCATTTAAAACCATAGATTGTTTTCATCAATTAACTTTTCTAAGCATGCACCATTTTTATAAGTTGTCTTACTCCCCTCAATTTATTATAATTATTTAGATAACCACATATAATGTATGGTCTTTTAGCACTCTTCACTATTTCTTGTAGCTCCGAGCTTTCTAAATTTCCCACATGGGTTATAGATATTATAAAGCCTTAAAGAAATATTTCTCTTCTGCACTGATCTCAACAGCATTATATTCTAGGCTTACTTTTTAATTTTCTACTGTTATATACTTTAATCTTTCCTTATGAAAGTACAAATGACTCCTCCTCTTCCTAGTTTTTGGTCTTGCCTAAAGGCAAAATATCCTGGAATTTTAAAAACAAGCTTTTTAACCAACCGTGTTTCCTGGATACGTATGATATCTGGTTTAGTTTTTATTTCCAGGATGTTTATTTTTATTCTTGATCATGTGCTATCAAGCTGTGCACATTCCAACAAAAGATTATGATTCCTATAGTAGTCATATTTCACTATTAACCTCAATCAAAATCACAAGAAGATGGCCTATTGACAAATTGCTAACATACAAGTATTTTTCTGCTGCCTTTGCTATAATTTTCATTTTTTCTGATTTTTTCTCTGTTTGTGGTGTAGAATTTCTCTCTTCTGTCATAAATGCAATAAACCTTTTTTTCACTACTAAGTATATCATCGCCTATTCCTTCTACAGTGTTTACCATATGCTTTATAGAATAAGGCTGTGTCTGCAGTTCCCCTTTTCCTGTGCTGATTGTCTCTTCCTTCTCTGCCTGATGCTTTGAATCTCTTTATAGCTTCTGCACAGATATGTTATTAATATTTTTTTGGTTTTTTTTTTGTATCTCCTTAGCTTATCATGCCACAATATACCTTCAATATGCTGGGCTGTGATTACTATTGTAGTTACTATATTTGACCTCTGTCCCTTCTATGTGATTTTCACAGGAATTCTCTCTCCCTCATTTACCACATCTTATTGTCCCTTTACAAAAAGTTGCTACATGCCCATACTGTTGGCACTTATAACACCTTAGGGGAGCGGGATATGTGGCCTAATGTGGCTTTCTCAGCTGGAATCCCTCCCTGAAATGTAATCAGCACTGCTGTTGATGGCTTGCTTTAACTCCTCATTTACTAATTAGTCACATACTTACTAACACTTTATCTCATTATTGGTCAGTTCTAATATATTACCCCCTTCCTTTCAGTCAAATACTTTGGTAGTTGGCAACTTATTTTAACTTTCTCTAATGTTTTAGTTTTTAGCAGCTTATCAGCTTGTTCTTTGTTTTTATGGTCAACTCAGGCCTGGTCCACACTAACCCCCCACTTTGAACTAAGGTACGCAAATTAAGCTACGTTAATAACATAGCTGAATTCGAAGTACCTTAGTTCGAACTTACTGGGGGTCCAGACGCGGCAGGCAGGCTCCCCCGTCGATGCCGCGTACTCCTCTCGCCAAGCTGGAGTACCGGCGTCGACGGCGAGCACTTCTGGGATCGATCCGGGATTGATTTATCGCTTCTAGACAAGACGCGATAAATCGATCCCAGAAGATCGATTGCTTACTGCCGGACCCGGAGGTAAGTGTAGACCTACCCTTAAAAGATCCTCATCTTGCAGCCTTCTTGGCTCTTATTGTATCTCCTACACCTTTTGAAATCCAGTCAGCTATTTTCACTGGGTTAACGTCACCCTAGGTTTATTTCTTTGGCTAGGGAACCTTACAATTATAACATTTTGATGTCTTTCTTTTCTTGGCTTTGCTTTTTCGCTGATAGCGTCATTAACTGAATCTGCTTCCACCCTTACACTGGAGGACAAGGGAGGAGCAAGGTTTGAGAGATCCAGAAACTGGCTCCACTTCAGAGAATGATCTGTCTGCCCATCAGTGGGACCTTCCTATTCTGAGTACTATTCTACTACATGCAGATAGCTAGGAAGGGCTCTGGGGTGAATTAAGACCTGGCCAGTGTGTGTGCGCAGACAGGTGAAGGCTCACATGGAGTTGAAGAGATGTGTCAATGTCATCAGCAGGCCCGTCAAGCCATGGACAGCCCTTGCAAGATGTTCTTGATTATTCATTGTAAATTTCCTTTACTTCAGTCAGCCCTAGAGAGCTCAAGTGCCAGGAACAATGTGCATACACCAGCCACACGAACAATTATGAAAACTGGCTCACACAGTCAAGCTATAAATCAATAGCATGGTGTCATGTGTGAAAAGCTACAGGGGGATGAGAGGATGGAGGGAATTGGGTTGGTTTTTTTGCAAGGGGAACTCTGTTTCCCTCTCACTCCATCTAAGTACAAAGATCTGAGTAAAAACTGATCCTGCCATTTTTTGGCCCTAGTCCTCCAAATTCCACTTCTAAATGGAGAACAAACCTAGCTGCTGCAACTGAATCCCTCCAATTCTGACACAACCCAGCACAAAAGTACCACATACCCCCAGAGCCAGCACCTGCTCTTTGAAGTTCAGTGGTTTTATAATTAGAACAAAGTCTGAGTTTGGATAAAAAGGGTGAATGACTGTACTTTGGCTCCTTTTACTATGGAGGGGAAAATAGTGTTATATTGGAGGTGGAGAAGCACTGGTGTGTTTCCTTCTGATTTCTTGTATTATGATTGCTAGAGGCTAGCAGTGCACAGTTTGGGTGGCTGTGTCTATCAATCTTTATGTCCATGATGCACTCACTCACCCTCGACAAGTTCTGATTTTTTTAATGTCATGATATTATTTAAATTTATTATTTTAATCTAAAAGAGCAGCCAGCGATCAGTGAGGGCATGGTTTTATCTTAATCATTGATCCCATATTCATAAATATGCAGATTTTCAGCTTTCTAGTAGCTCTGGCAATGATTTTTTTTATGCCTGATGACAATGGAGAGAAGTAATTTCACCTTAACTACTATAAAGCTGGTAGGCATGTTATATTAATATCAGAACAGCATATTACTGCTTGTGCCTGTTTAGAAGTTGTGGGAGTGCTTCGGTACATAGACAGTGCCCAGGTCTTTCTACTGATGTTTAGACATGCTGTAGCGCAACATTCAACTGTCTATAATCAAATACCCTGTTCCTCAGAAGGCAGTGACATAGATATGATGTCATTTTTTTAGAAAAACACATTTTCTTAGCTCAAATCTGATAACTAGGATTGGCAGTCTCAGATGGCCTTCATTTCTCCCAACTGGAACTTCAGATCCGAAGTGACTGTTTCCATGAAGAAATTAATAGCATTTCTATAGACCGTTACCCCATATGGTGTGCAAAGGCACTTGTTGAAATCTGATCAAAGCAAAACAATGACATTTGGTTGCTTATGATGCAAAGATTTAATTTCACTTCTTTTTTGGGGGGTCGGGGGGGGGCAGGGAACGTGTTGTTGTTTTGTTTTTGTTTTGTTCCTTTATCCAGTAAATGAATAGAACAGATTTCAAGACGGTGGCTCCATGGAAACATGGAAGTTACATGTGTCAGTCATTTTGTTACAAGGACCTGTATTTTAGGTGGTGTTTGTTTTTTGTACTTCATTGTATTATATGTTTTATTCAATAAAAATAATTATCACAGAGGTACCAACCAATAAAAGTAAAGAATTCCAAAGTGGTAACTCTGTCTCTACCTGCCCTTTTCCTGCTTTTATTGTGCCCCTTTGTCACTGAATATTACAGTGTATATAATACATATCATGATGTGCTGACACCAAACTGTCATGCCAAAGGTGAGATTAATTGGTCTCAATACAATAAGAACTGAGCTGAACATTTGCTCAAAACATGGTCTAGTTTGAGGTTCAGATATATTTAACTTGCTTTCTCTTTTTTGAATTCTGAATTGTACTGGCTAATATAATATTGCCCTCCACTGGATAGAATGGCAAACCATCTGAAGTGTCAGTGATTATGTTGCCCTCTAGTGACTCACCCACAAAGAACATAAAAATTCTTATGGTACAAGGGCCAGAGGGAATTCTGCTTTAGCCCATGTAGCAGAGTCTTGTGTTTTGCAGAAATGAATATCCCAAGTTGTTTACTTTAACTGTTCACTTGTGTGACATTTACAAGTTACTATATAAGTAAATATATATGTAAAATGCATAAATAGATATAAAGATTTTAGGGTGTGGTATTATTATATACCTTTATGAACACTGGCACATAGGTCCAGGGTGTGGTATTGTTCTATATAAGAATATATGTAGGTAGTTGGTGCGTCAGTGCTATATACAACTATATACATATTGTTTGGTGCATTATTGATTCCCAGTGAGAGGTCCACAAGTAGCTGGTATAGAACTTTTCTACCTAGGTAGGTACATGGGAGTCTGGTGAAGAGTTCTTATACTTGAGTAAGTATGGAGGTGTTTTTTGTTCAATATATCAGTGAGAGGTTGACATCTTTATAAATATTGCACAATGCAGTATGGCATAATCGCTGTTTGGTTTTGTTGCTTTTGCATTACAAGTAGCTCAGTGCTTCTGTAAACTGATTCTGGCACTGTCTAATCTGAGCTATGATCTGTTCCATATCTGATAGTTCTTGTCTTTTGTTTAGCTACATTGTAACTGTAGAATTTTCTCTTGTGAGCCATAGTTTTTCTTCTGCTTTTTTTAAATCATTTTTTCGATAAATATCTTTGTTTTGGAGGATCTTTGTAGATGTGGGGAAGGGCTTTCCAGAATATACTAAAATAGGTTTTTATCAAAATGGGTGTCAGAGATTTTCTGAGCGCTTTTAGGTGCATGCGAGCAACATATTTGGATCTGTGGGTATTCCCAGAAAAAATTATAGATAGGTAGATAGATAGATATAGATATATAGAGATATATAGAGGTGTAGATAGATATAGATATAGAGAGATATATCTTCCACAAAATGTACTCAAATACTCAACATTGGCTGTAGGCCAATAAGTCACCCCCCCCACACACACACACACTATACACACTCTGTGTGTGTGTGTGTGTGTGTGTATGGTGACTTATAATGTGTGTGTGGTGACTTATTGGCCTACAGCCAATGTTGAGTATTTGAGTACATTTTGTTGAAGATATATTGAGTGGAGAAGAAACATGGTTACTTACCACAGAAATTCTTTCCATGAGGAGGTGAGGGGTGTGTAGTTTGGAGGATATCTGCTCAAAGGTAGTCATCTATAATACTCTGAAATTCTGCTTCCTATTTTTCTGTTATGTGCTGTGACTTATCTATTTCAGCACTATTCCGCGCTCCACAGAGAATGGCAATTTGTCCTTTCGATTAGTTCTTGTTTGCTTTGTGATTCATTTTTGAATTCGGACATGGATTTGCTGTATATCTGCCCAGTCAGTTCAGGTGTGCTGAAGTTGGAGATATTTTAAAAAATCTATCACTGACGGTTGTATTAATTGGCTACTTCATCAGTTTTCAAATTTTTTGAGCTGAGCCCCCTCCCTTCCTTTGACTTACAATTTTTGGTTGTGCCCCCACCAACCCAAACCCAGAAAAAAAAAAGGTGAGTCGGGGGTGGAGGTAGGGCTCCCTCTCTGAGCCCCGCCACCTGGGGCTGACCTGAGCTGCCTGGCGTCACCACTCCCCCACCCCCGAATGTTCCTCGCACCCCCCTACAGGGACGTGCCCCACAATTTGAAAACCTTTGAGCTAGTTGTTCAAAGCTTTCAAATCAGTATGGGCTGTTGTAGCTAATTCTGTTTATTTTGCTTCCATCTAGTTATGGTGTCATGGCAGACTCCAGGGATACGGTTTAGGACAACCTTTACTGCAGCCTGCACCCCTTTGGTTCTCAAAATATGTTCTCGCACTCCTTATAAAAATCAAAATATGTCTCGCACCCCTTAAACCTAGATATATTTTTTGTTTGTATATTACAGTAATCGTTAAAACATGTATGATGTTAATAAATACATAGGTTTGATGAAACAAAGTAGTTGTACTTACGTGCCCATGCTTAATTTGTGTTTTCGATGATTTACCTTCTAAAAAAATCTGGCATGTCTCGCACCTCCCGAAAGGGCATCTTGCACCCCAGGTTAAGAACCACTGGTCTAGGATGTTAGAATTTATTATCTGTATTACAGTAACACCAAGAAGCCCTATTATTAAGGCTCTTCAAAACTTGCTTTCTTTTTTTTTAAATTCATGGCAGTGTCATTGGTAAGTGCTTGAATTTCATGCTATATGCCTGGTCACTGAGTCCTTCCCCTCCCCCCAGTTCCCAATGTGCTGCAATTTTCCCAACAGCAGGAATTCCCGCTTCTGCCTTCCTGCTGAGGCTGCTGCTATTCGTGGGGGTTAGTGGGCCAGTCCTATCCCACCGAGGGGTGGGGAAGTGGTGGCCTGGACCTATTCCAGGAAGTAGGGAATGTGGCAGGCTGAGCGGCTCAGCCCCACACACGGGGTAAGGGTTCGGGGCCTGGCTCACTCTGTGCTGAGCTCCAGCCTAGGCTGCTGCTGCTTCCAGTCTGGCCGGCTTGGCGAGGCAGGTGGCAATTAGAGCCCTGGCCCAGCCTGCCCTGCAGCAGCCCCTGGCAGCTCCAGGGCAGACACCTCAGTGCTGGCTCTTGTGGAGCTGACCCTGAGATCTGCTGCATGGAGCACGAGCAGGTGTGTGAGCGGGTGGATCTATCCCATCCTCCAATCCTGATCCCCCCCACCAAGGCAGGGCCACCTCACACCCCAGGCCTCACACCGGGGGGCAACAGCAGTGACGTGAGCCAGAGCTCAGTGCAGATGGAGCCAGGCCCTGATCCCTGACCTGGCCTGGGTCAGCTGATCAGCAGTGTATCTCGAGACACACTGTCCTTACCCAGGGCCGGCGCAACCCATTAGGCGACCTAGGCAGTTGCCTAGGGCGCTGTGATTTGGGGGGTGGCGACCGTGGCGGTATTTCCGCGGCGGGACCTTCCACCACCTCTGTGGGGGGGGGCGGCATTTCGGGGCGGGACCTTCCGCCGCCCTAGGACAGCAGAAAAGCTGGTGGCGCTCCTGTCCTTACCCCCCTGCCCTGGCCTGCCACCGTCCCATTTACTCCCCAATAAGGAACCGAATTAGTCCAATACTGTGATTATTTTGAGGAGTGGGGAGGCGGAAGCAGGGATTCCCATTTCTGCCCCTCCAGGATTGGAATAAATCACAGTATACGGCTAATTTAATTATTTTCGTACAATGTGTGAAACTGTGATTTACATGGGGCCTTACTCATTGTGCTAGGCATTGTACATACAGATAGCATGAGAGAATTCTTCCCCAAAGATTTTACAGTTTAAATAGATGAGACAGACAAAGGAAGGTCTTGTTCCTGTCTTTTGAATGGGGACTTGAAGCACAGAGAAAGATTAAGTAACTTGCCCAAAGTCACACAGGAAGTCTGTGACAGAGCAGGGCATTAAACCCAGATCTCCTGGTGTGCAGGCTGCTGCCTTAACCATAAGACAATCCTCCTTCTAGATAGTAGGTGGGACAGGGATGTTTTCACACCACATATTTTTTGCTATGTTTCCGAACAGTTCTGGTGTTTTTGATCCATACGTTAATCTGGATTTGTGTTTTGTCTTTGTGGGGACTATAAAGAGAGTGGATTTCAGTGGTGTAGCTTTAAGGACTGATTTTCCATGTACGTCCAATCTGTGTGGGTATGATTCCTCTATATCCCGTCTATTAAATATTTATTTCAAGTGCAAGTCTGGAGGAACGAGTGTTTTCCTTCCCTGTAGCTTTCAGCTATACCTAAGTGCTCAATGGATTTAACCTTAGTCAAGAATTCAATGTAACACCTGGCTGTAAGAAAAATAAATCTAAGAACGAAGTCTTTTCTCCCTCAGGTATCTAGGATCTTAAGGCAGGTAAATCACATAGTGGGTTTCCAACAGCTGAACAATAGTACACCCAAGCATAAATACCCTATATGACAAAAACTTGCTCAAATGATTTAAACCGTTTAAAAACACTTCACAGAAGATCAGTTCTACTATTAATCCTAAGAGGCAGGCTAGATTCTGGAAATCAGTAAGATAAACATCCAACCAAGTTTCTTGTTCCTTTCCATGTACTTCCCCCTTGATATTTTCAAAAAGTTTGTTGTCGTTTCTGATTAGATGTTTTCAGATTTGTTTGAGGTATGAAAGAGAACAGAATAAATCCTGAGTTCTGTACCCACCTCAGATCACAATCTGCAGCTACTATGTGCCATATAGCTGACAACTGTGGAGTCCTCTACCACCATGGAAGTTGAATTATTAGAGTGCCTCTGAATTTTCTGGTTCCAGCTAGAGGTGAAAATACCAACATCCCATATAAGAGACTATTCTGTTGGGTTTCTTACCCATCCAGCACTGAGAAATACCAGGAGTCTTGTGACAAATCCTGTTCCAAAGCAAACTCTGTTCCGTTAGCATTTAACCTGTCCCTAATTATACCCTGCAATTCCTATGTACAATGGAGCACGTTTAGTGCAAAGTTAAATCTTAAACTTTAAAATTCCCAACCTTTGTTAATCTGTGTCAAGACTCTTAATGGTACATAAAGGGTTGGGGGTTTTGCCTATGGATTTCTTTCATTTCTAGGCAGGTTTGACATCCAAGTTTACACTGTTATTTGTAGCAATAGCAACAGTAGCAATTTAAGTTCAGCAAATTTCAGCCAGAGGTGCCACATTTGCATTTCATGAGCAGCACATGGTGAATGCAGTTTATACATTCCCTCCTCAATGAAAACAGCGGTGGTCGCAGCAGTATTAAAGTGGTTAGTAAGGATGCCTCTGCCTAGGCCAGCACATAGCAACCACTATGTTTCTAAGGACAAATAGCTCCTGCCTACCCTAAGCAACTAGATGAGAACATCAAAACATGCCTTGTACGAGACCTCTAATACCCATTAGTGTTAGAAACTGTTACCTCAATCATGAATGACACAGCCCTAATTATTAAGGTAATTAGAAGTTATAACACTGGCAATATTAAAGGGAGAACTTCTAAAGCCCATTAACAACGTTACTTTAAGTGATCTAGCTGTGAACTGTTCAAATCTCTAATTACATTATACGTCTGTCTTAAAGGGTGATGTAATTAAGTGATGGGAGAGCGAATTAATGTATAGTGACTACTGTGCAACACTTGTAAGTACTATTTTCACAGAAACCAGCTTCAGTAATGTCATTATGTCAGTTCAGGTTTTTTCAGTTAACTGTATACAGTATGTAGCTAAATAAAACCCCTTTCCTCAAAATAGCTATAAATGGATACATGGCAGTGTGGTATAAGGGTTTTATCAACATGCGTGTGGGATGGCTACATTATTCAGGCATGGCAAAGCCATGTGTAAGATGTGCGGGTCATCTCAGACAAGTGCTACCTTTATCCTGCAGCTCACCACCTGTGTTACAGGAGAATCCTGTTTCAGGCATGATTCAGAGTATTAAACATTTTTCTAGGAATGTATCTTGTAGTATTATTTTTTATTATTTGCATTATTGTAGCGCCTAGGAGCCCTAGTCATGGGCCAGGAGCCCATCGTGCTGGGTGCTACACAAACACTGAAGAAAAAGACAGTCCCTGCCTTTCCTCCACTTATTTACTGTAAGTCCCATTGACCAGGACAAACAGGCAGATGAGTGACAGACACACAGGATGGGGTTAAATGGCAGGCCACAACTTTATTAATGATACCTTGGGGAGGGGCCCAACCCCTGCTCTCCCATGCCATAGGGCTTTTACCACCAACCAAACAATAACTTGGATAGATGCTCCCCAGGGTACCCCAACTGGGACTCAACTCTGTTGTGAAACCTTCCCTCCCCCAACCCCCCACACATTAAGGGAGTGGAGTGACAGAGGCCACAAAGCTGGGAGGATGACCCTCAGTCTGCAAAGACTTCAAGCTTCTCTCCCTCCTCCCATGAGTGCAAGGTCCAACAGTGCAATCCCAGGCCTCATTTACCTCTGAGAGCTGCCCCAGTGAATAACCAGGACATTAGGTCTCTGAAGCTCAGCCATCAATAAGTGCATCAGAGGCATGAGCTGGTTGCAGCATATACTCCATCTGCCACACCATGGAAGGGAAATGGCTTCAACTTTGAAGCTCAGTTTTGATCTCCTTGCTGACCTGGCCACCTGCTTGCGGGCCCAGTGCACAATACAATAGCCACAGATCCAGACATCAACCTTCCTTCTAATGTCACCTGCTGTCATGATTGACAAGGTTAATGTGAACTCCGGTGTGCTCGGTGATGGCCAAGGCCAGAAACACCCACTAGGCTGCAACGAAAAGTTAAGCCTCCAAGGCGCCCCCAGACACTCAAGGATGGACCATAAAGCTTTGAAGTCCTTCTCGAACTCTGAATTCTACAAATTTGACCAAACCAGACATTAAACTAAAAAGCCCGGGGAGTGATGGAGGATTTCAGGGGTGGTGAGTATAGGGAGGTTGGCCAATTCTAAAGCTGTCATGAGCCAAGACTCCACAATTGGTCTGTGGGTCACAGCTAGCGAATGGAGCA
Source organism: Trachemys scripta elegans (assembly GCF_013100865.1). NCBI lineage: Eukaryota > Metazoa > Chordata > Testudines > Emydidae > Trachemys > Trachemys scripta. Next base: position 239,561,229 of record NC_048298.1, read on the forward strand.
AACTCCTGGAATTTAATCTCCTAAAATTGAGATAGAGGGTCGGCAATATCATTATCTACACCTGGAACACGAACTAACAGAATAGGATGTTAAAATGAAAACCAAGGTAAAATAAATGCTCTCACCAGCTTCATTCCCTGGGCCGACTTTGCTGACTGTCAATTGTTGACATGAACCAGGGTCTGGCTGTCACACCAGAAACAAACCTGCTTATTTCTGAATTCCTCACCCTAGATAATGACCACAACCAATTTAGAAAAACATTCCAGAAAAGCAATATCCCTGATTATACCTAGGGTTGCCAGGCATCCGATTTTCAACCGGAACACTCGGTCGAAAAGGGACCCTGGCAGCTCTGGTCAGCAGCCTTTAAAAGTCCGGTCGGCGGCACAGCAGAGGCCCGGGGCTAAGGCAGGCTTCCTGCCTGCCCTAGATTTGCGAGGCTCCTGGAAGCAGCAGCCAGATCTTTGTGGCCCCATGACACACAGGCAGCCAGGGAGGCTCCACGGGCTGCCCCTGCCCCTAGCGTTGGCTCCGCAGCTCCCATTAGCCAGGACCGCGACCAATGGGAGCAGTTGGGGCGGTGCCTGGAGGCGTGAGGGCAGTGCACAAAGCCTCCCTGGACACCCATGCACCTAGGAGCTGCAGGGACCTGGCGGCCTCAGAGAAGGGGTGGTGCAGAGGTCTTCAGTTTTGTGCAATTAGAAAGTTGGCAACTCTACTTATAACCTGTGATGTCCAATCTGCTGGCCAGCTCTGTGCACCATTTCCCTTGAAAATATGCTTCAAAACCGATTCCCCCGGGGGCATCAGATTGTATCTAAAGCTCAGTTCCCATTATCCAAACAATCTCCAGAAAGATACTTTACTAAATTGATTGAGAATTCTCTCCCAGACCCCTAAGTCAGTCTTCATTTCCCTGGCTATCCTGATAAAATGATGAGGCTCCCTGATCCCAGCAGTAGAGGAAGCAAGCAGGGCATAAAAGGCTCTGCCTGGAGCACCCACCTTAGAAGCAAAATTCAGATGCCCTAAGATCAACTGCCACTGCCTAAATGTTGTTTTTCTAGCACCCCAAGTTATCCATATCAACGCCCTTAGATTAGCCAGTTTCTCCCTAAGTAGCCATGATAAATCCTGCATTGTGTCTAACTCAGTTCCCAAATACATCAACTTCTGCATTGGGCCTTCTGCCTTTCCAGAGGCCAGTGGGATACCCAAGCACTCACCTGTGATGCTTTGGGGTTCAACCCAGACGAGTATGTTATGTCACCACCTGCCCTAGAAAACTGCTGTCTCTGTGATGTGCAGCTTTGGTTCCGAGCTCTGACACCAGCAGCATGCTCACAGCACAGCAGCCTCATCCTGGCTTCCACCAGCCTGGGCTACTCTTTGCATGGTGACCCCAACACCCTCCCAGTCCCAAATATCCCCCAAACGGTCTGCCTTGCAGTGTCCAGCCCTCTCACTGAACACTTACAGAAGTTATTGAGTTCACTGCTCCCTTAAAGAGACAGTGCCCAGCAGTTTGTTACCTTCACTGGGGTTAACAATCACACTATTTTAATCAAAGTACAGAAGTAGTTGATAGTCAAAGTAAAACAAGTTTACTACACAAAAAGGTGCAAGTGTAAGTGATACCACATATAAAGATAGAAAGGTTAAAAGCAAACAAAAGGAAACAAAATGTTTTTAAGACTAAAACCTGATTTAATAAACTAGAGTCTTTTGTTCAAAGAAGTCTTTCTTACTAAGTTGCTTTTTCAGCCTGGCTGACAGACTCTCTGGTCTCACAAAGCTCAAAGTGCTTGGTGCCTTTGTCTCCTCAGGTGAAGAATGCCAAACTGGCGTTTTCTCCCTGCTTATATGTTCCCAAAGTTCATTGAGCCTGCTGCAAGAGGCAGGAAGGCTTTCTATTGGTGCAGTCGCAAGCCCCTATCAAGATTGTTGAGTGATCCCTTTCCTCACTTGCTCTCCTGATAGCTTTGTTCACCTTGCATGTAAATGGCTTGTCTTTGGCCACATCTTGCTTAATTTACATCAGAGAGTCATATTCGAGCAGGGAGAAATACAGTCCTATGTCTGGAACAGGCATGGCTTAGGCACTGGTTGCTAAATATATTTTAAGAACATATTTCCAGCACAGATCTATAAAGAGCTTTGTGGGTTTACTATACATACATCACAAAAGAATATTAATGATCTGTGCATTATTAGTTTCCCAATGATATATTTGGGTATATATCATGACAACAGTGTGCTAATTGGCATTGGGATGCTCTTAAGGTCATACCGCCTATTCTCTGAAAGTCACCTGTCCCCAAATCTTCCTGAAAAGAGGAACTCACCAAGATAATGAACTGCGTATTCTTAGGCCTGGTATACAGTACAAACTTAGGTCGACGGAAGCTGCCTTATGTCGACCTAATAATGTATGTGTCTACCCTACCAGGACCTTCCGCCGACCTAACTCGCCTGCAACGTTGACTTAATTACTCCATCTCTGTGCTTAATTCGCAAGAGACATAGCGTTTAATTCGATTTTGATGGGTCAACAGAGAGGTAGTGTAGACACAGTATTGTATAAGTCTTTGGCAGATGCAATGAAGGGGCTGGGATGGAAAGGCACAATATAGATAAGTTGCACACATTACTGTGCCTCATTACTGAAATGGGTTTTCAAAGTCTCCTGGAGATGCAGAACCCCTTGCTGGGCTCTTCTTATTGCCCTGGTCCCTTGCTGGTCAAAATTAGCTGCCAGCCTATCTGCCTCCATGCCCCACCCCAGCGGAAACTTCTGTCCCTTTGCCTCACAGATATTATGGAGCACACAGCAGGCACCAATAACAATGGATTTTAGAGTAGCAGCCGTGTTAGTCTGGATCCGCAAAAAGAACAGGAGTACTTGTGGCACCTTAGAGACTAACAAATTTATTAGAGCATAAGTTTTCGTGGACTACAGCCCACTTCTTCGGATGCATGTAGAATGGAACATATATTGAGGAGATATATATACACACATAACAATGGAGATATTGCTTTCACTGAGGTCTAACCTAGGAAGCAAACTGTGCCAGCAACCCTTTAAATGTCCAAAGGCACATTCCACCACCATTCTGCACTTGCTCAGCCAACATCATTTAAAAGTATCCCTTACAGTTTATGTAGTCTTTGGCAAGGTGGTCTGGTGCCAAGATAGGGTTATGCATGCCACAAATCCTGGTCCTTCCCACCCCATAACACAATGCTGCTTTCTTTCTAAATTTCTTTTTGTATCTTAGCCATGCCTTACCCCATATCCAGGCCTTGTGCCCACACTATCAGGTCCATATATTTGAGAAGGTGAATACATTGCTCTGGGCTGCATTTGTATATCACACCCGTGAATATGCAAAAAGCCAAGGTCCAATTATCTATAGATTTGGCCACCTTTCACTTTTTATTCTTTTTTTAACATCCATTTTCTCATCATCATCTTCATCATCCTTGTCATTATCTTTAAATAGGAGGGTGAAGATTTTAACATATTCTCCCTCTCAGATCTTTTCTTTAATCACCTTTACAAATGTGCCCCACATGGTTTGTCAGGTCCTTCATGGGACAGGACACTGCTACCTAGAGTTGTTGGTGGTGTCACTGTAATCTGGTCTACCCCATGCCTTTGTGCTTCAGGGGCCTGCTGTGGGACCCTGTCCCTGCCTCACACTTGTACTAAAAGTGCTCTTTTCTCAGAAGCAGGGTTACCCGTGCCCAACATGGTCCCTAGCCTTTCGGCTTTGAGAGGAGCCAGAGAGTCAACTAATTCTACCAACCCATCCCAGAGCTATATGTCCACTGGCATTGGCCTGTACGTAGCCCATACTACTCTTGACATGATTCCATGAGCCACCCCGCTGGCCATTTGCCTTGTGTTCCCAATGCTGTGTTGCAGGGGTCCCGTTGATCTACAAGCATGCTCCTGGTGGAAGGTTCTGATCCAGCCACCCCTTGACTGTTACTGTCCTCAGACTCATCCCCAGAGTCTGGGGTCCAATGTTGGGACCCAGGACCAACCCCATTGGGAATTTGCCCCTGCTAGTGCCTTCGGGGTTCGTTAGCACACTCCATTTCATTCCAGCCATCTGAAGCCTCCTGGATGAGGGTCACTACTCACCACCTGAAGCGAGGCTCCTATTCTTGGACAGTCTGTGTCCTTCATTTGCCATTATCTGTGGCATGTGGTAGCTGCTTCTCACCCTGGATCCCTGAACCAGGACTTAGTAGAAGATGTTCCCTTGCAATCACAGGTGGCCAGAGCCCACTCAGGGGTTAGGGTCTCCATACGTGTCTGCCAGCCTGTGGGTATAAAAACTCTGCCCCCTCCAAGAGGGCTTGTCAGAAGCCTGATATACCTTCACACCGATACACGAAGAAAAAGCCCTATGCAATCACTACTCTCAGGGCTTCCAGGAGAGCTTGGGTGGGCCCCTTTTTAGCTCTGGAACCCCTGGCCCCTATTTCCTATCCTAGCTACCCAGCCCCCATCACCTCTTGTGTAAGGCACTGTTCCCCATGCCACAGAAGTAGCAGCACCTGTTCCTCTCTGCCCTTTCACGGCAGCCATCAGAACAACTGGTAGCCAACTGGAGAGTAAGAGGCTTTTGAAAAATCTGGGACAGCTTAAATAGCCCAGGGCACGGGGGCAGGCATCCAGCAATCCAACTGGCTGATCCCGTCCCCCCTTGCCCAGCTGATGACTAAGCAGTGTTTTGGGATTCTCTGCTTCAGTGCCGTCCAGTGAAAGGTCTTCCCTGCTAAAGGCGGTGAGAAGCTATTGTGCAAGGCTCAGAAGAGAGAGGGGAAAAAAACATCAAATATATTTACAGCGATTACAAAAATGACCTGAAGTCATTAAAAGTCAATTGGAGTTTTGGTTGAGATGGGGCTGCATAAACACTAAGGAAGGACTTCCAAATTTGGCCTTCAGGTATAAATATTGGAGATTTTTGCAGACTGGCCCGGAAACCAGGCCAGGTGCTGGATCTAGGGTTGCAGGGAGATGTGGCAGCACCTCCTGGCTTGAAGTGGTTTCCAACATACACGGGGTTTACAGTTTGGTTCAATGGCTCTCAGCACCCCCACTATACAAATTGTTCCAGCATCACTGGAGACTAGTCTTCAGTGAGGAAACCAGAATTCTCCTGTTTTTAGTTAAGTGTTGCACACACAAAACCAGAGGGGTAGCTAAGACCAAAGAGCTGATGGAGGGGTCGAGGGAGTTGAGTATGCTTTGTGCCAACAAGTTTACAAGTGAAGAGAGGGTGCTTCTCATTTACATCTTTAGTGACGTTTCCTAATTCTTTCTGATGGAGCAAGGAAATTTCCTACTCTCCTCAACATTTGAGGTTTTGGAGTGAAATCCTGGCCCCACTGAAGTCATTAACTTAAATGGGACCAGGATTTCACCCTTAGGGTTTATCTCTCTCTGGCATTCCCCTGGTGTTATCTGGACCGTTGATCTGCGAGGTCACTCCAATCCTCGACTCAGGGAGCCAGCCTTACCCTGCTCTGCTGTGAGAACCCCCACTCCCGGGCTGTTCACGCTCAGCCTCTAGCATGTAAGCTGCTCCCAGCTATGTGAGTGAGCACATTTGGCCAGATGCTGCTTGGATTGTGCAACCGAAGGACACTAGCCAATATCTTCGGTCCCAGACACAACCCTAGGAACCTCCATCTTGCAGTGTCCAGTTATGCTGAAAGCTTATATGAGTTCATCAATTTAACAAAGAAATTGATATGTACCAGGCTTATTACCCCAAAGGGAGTCTCTGACACGCTTCAAACCAAACGCACTGCCTCAGGTAGAATAAACAAACAAATTTATTAACTACAAAAAGATAGATTTTAAGTGATTATAAGTCAAAGCACAACAAGTCAGATTTGGTCAAATGAAATAAAAGCAAAATGCATTCTAAGCTGATCTTAACACTTTCAATGCCCTTACAAATTTAACTATTTCTCACCACAGGATGGCTGGTTGCCCTTCAGCCAGGCTCTCCCCTTTGATCAGTGCTTCAGTCGCTTGGTGTGGTGTCTGTAGATGGAGGGGGAAGAGAGAGAACATGGCAAACATCTCTCCCTTTTATCATGTTCTTTCTTCCCCTCTTGGCTTTGCTACCCCACCCAACCGTTCAGAGTCAGGTGAGCATTACCTCATCGTAGTCCCAAACTGACCAAGGGAAAGGGGGTGACTCGCTCGAGAGATCCTTTGTTGCTCCCTAGGCCAGTGTCCTTTGTTCCTGTGAAGTTGGGCTGGGTTTGTCCCATACATGCCCTAATTAGGTGTGAACTGCCTCTCTGCTCCTGGAGAGTTTTGCCTGGGCTTGTTTTAAGCCATGAGGACACATTTTCAGCCTCATAACTTTATACATGAAATTACACCCTATAACATTATTATTACATTACTGCAACAACAATGCTCAGTGCATCATGAGTCTTCCGAAGACACCCGACATGACAAACTTTGCATTGGATACCACACAATCATATTATAAGGATGAACATGGGGGTGCAGGGTGTTCCCCCAAGGTTCAGAGCATCACACTCTCACATTCTGGAAGGGCACAAGGATGAGCAGGAACATTATCTCCACATTGATGAAGCGTTGTGCATGTTACCAAAAGTCTCTATGCTCTTGCTGTGCAATCTGAGTGCTTGTGTTGTCAGGAGCATTAATAATGGCTATATCCAAATGTTCCAGATCCAACACAAAGAGGAATGGAGGAAGACATGAAACACACACAGACTTACATTTTTCAAGATGGATATGATTACTTATAACCCTGGGTGACAAGCCCATATTTAATAGAGTTTTTGCCTCTTACCAAAAGCTGTTATGGGCCTATGTGTAAGTGCACATTTAAAATAGGGCTAAGCATATGCCTTGGCATACTTTTTATTTGGTAGCCCACAATGGCCCTATTAAAATTACTGACATATTCACTGAATATGTATTTTGCTTTCCATACCTATTTTTATAGATTATAATCTTTTACCTCTATGCCACTGGTTCTAATTCGGAGCTGATCAGTAATTCCCTGCAGTTGTTATTATCTGATGGTTTCTTGATGGCTAATGTGAAGCCAGCTGGTGGTCTTTGTTCAGTTCCTAACAGAGAAAAACCATCTTCATTCTGGAAATCAGTCATGCGCAGAGCTCTCTCTCAGAGTAGCTAGGCCCAAGTGACAGCTCAGGCTGCATGGACTTCCAGACCTCCCATACCCCTACTGGACCTGTCTCAAGTACTGGTCCTGTCTCAAATACTGTAGCTTTCCTTCATCCCATCTTCATCTACGCAGGGTTCAATTCAAGCTCTTAGCAGGAGTTTTCAGGGGAAATCTTCAGATCTCTGGGGGTTCTTCCCCACAATTACTGGCCACAGCTGCTGCCGAGGGCACGGGGGGTGGGTAACTCAGGGTCTTTCATCTTTGCCATAGTGTGGCCCTGTCACAGGACCCCAAGAAACCCACACAGGACATTAAGTCTGACAGCCTCTCCTTCCTACTCCATGCAGGGAACAGCATCTAAAGCCAGATGGGGGAGTCAAGCCTCCTGAGATCACAATTACCTCAACCCAGAAGGCCGAATTCTCCAACGCATTTGATTTCATGTTACAATTGTGTAAAAATGGTATAACGTGGTGGAGAATCAAGTCCTGAAACTTGGACTCTGGATTCTCCATGCCTCCCCTACCAGTTACCAGTTTTGGTTCCCACTCATCTCACCCCTCTCCTACCTTGGCAACCTTTCAGCTGCTCCTCTTCACTCTCTCTTCCCATCACTCCCCTCTCACTTTTTCCCTTTCTAGCTTTCCCCTGTGCAGTTACTCTCTCCTTTTACCTTCTCCCGTATCGTACTCCAGCCTTCCCTTCCTCTTTCCCACCTCAACTCTGAGAATCCCAACAACTCCCCTCTCCCCCCTGTCTCCAAAATAAAAAAATCAAACTATGGAAATAAGATGTCTGTCAGTCATTACCTTGACCATTTAGCTTGTGTGTTGTATCCCTTTCCTTTTTGAGACTTGGACTACAATACAAATAAGGGCCATCTGAAATAATAATTAGAGCTGGTCAAAAAATGGCAAAAATTGGTAAAAATGTCATAGGATTTTTTTGAAATGTTTTTATTGTTTTGAAAAATGATAACATTTTGCATACTTTTGTCCATTATAGAAAAGTGTCAAACAGTTCTATAGTCAGTCAACCCCACCCTAACATTTTCCATTAAAAGTTTTGAGGGAATTTTAATGAAAATTGGAAATTTTTGACAAAAAATGATTGAAAACTCACAATTCAGGAAATTTTGACCAAGCCTAACAATAAAAATATACAACATTGTACATTCAGGCATCTCTACAAAAAATTAATTTTGCCTCAAAACCACCCTATGAGATAGAGGACCTTATTACCCCCATTATATTGACAGGACTTTTAGGTATAGAAATCCAGGAGTTTTACAAGTGACTATTGATTTTGGGTTCTTCAGTTTTTGGGGGCCTAATCTGAGCCATTTTACAGAGCCTTGATTATCAGAAGGTAGGTGCTCAGCACTTTCTGAAAATTAAGCCCCTTTAAGCTATCTCATTTGGGCACCCAAAATCAATAGTCAATACCTTTGAAAATCTTGGCACAAGGGAAAAACTCAGGTCACACAGGTAGTACGTGTTAGAGCTCAGAATAAAATCCAGGTCTTCTGACTTGTGACAAGGTGCCTTAAGCCAGTGGTTCTCAAACTAGGGCCGCCGCTTGTTCAGGGAAAGCCCCTGGCGGGCCGGGCCAGTTTGTTTACCTGCCACATCCACAGGTTCGGCCGATTGCGGCTCCCACTGGCCATGGTTTGCCACTCCAAGCCAATGGGGGCTGCAGGAAGCGGCATGGGCTGAGTGACGTGCTGGTCACCCTTCCTGAAGCCCCCATTGGCCTGGAGCGGTGAACCACAGCCAGAGGGAGCCGCGATCGGCCGAATCTGCGGATGTGGCAGGTAAACAAACTGGCCCGGGCCGCCAGGGGCTTTCCCTGAACAAACGGTGGTCCTAGTTTGAGAACCACTGCCTTAAGCAAAATAACAACATTCCTTATTGCAGTTGTCCACATCATGAAAACCACCACCACAAATATACCTTGTCAGAGGTCTCAATTAGGAAGCCAACTGTTCAGCAGATATGAAGAGGGAACTACTTTCGTAACCCTCCTGCCCTTTTTCCAGATGGATACTGAAGCGCAAAGGAAGCAGTGTGGGGAATTTCCTTGCCACTTCCCAGGCTGTACTTGTTCTGAAGAAGACTTCAGTTTTCAGGGAAGTATAGGTGCTGAACAAACAAGCACTAACTGCACTTTGAAAATGGGGAGCAGAGAGGAATTAAATATACATTATACAATTGATAGATTATAATGTCTCTGCTATTGGAAATGGTTCTTCAGGGTCTTTCTGGAGAGTGAATGAGGGAGTATGTGTGTGTGTGTGTGTGTGTGTGTAGGAACACACGTGGTCTACGACATGATTAGCACAGTGCACTTAGTTATACTGACTGATTAAACTATCCTCTCTAAAATGGTATGGAAAAGATAACAATTACATAATCAATAGACAAAAAACAAAACTGTGTGTGGGCCAGAGCTTTGGACAAATTTTTACAATAATTTTCATGGAAATGTCTTTTGTTGTTGTCAAAACTTGAAAATTTTCAACCATCTCTAGTGTCTGTGTGTGCATTTGCGAGGTGGAGGCAGTGCTTAATTTGTGCTGAGCCCTGGCACCTCTGGGCTTGGCAGTTCCTAGCCCTGGCACCTCTGGGCTTGCTGAATCAGTTATGAAAGTAAAAAAATTGCTTGATCCCCGACACCTATTTGCTTGAGCCCCGGCACCTCTTTCATTACAAATTAAGCACTAGGTGGAGGAACATGTCCGCATTTTCTGTTGTGGATCCCCAAAGTCTGAGATCATCCTCATTCATTGGTAAGTGACCCAACAGAATGTCCTATCAGAGTGCTATTATGTTATAGCATCTGCCAGGGAACTGCACCAAGAGTCGGATCCCTTACGCATGGTGAGCAGGACATTACTCTGTAAGCAGTCTCATATAAATCAATAAGATTATTCAGGGAGTCAAGTACTATTTAATGTGAGTAAAGATACGTCTACACTGCACACGCCTTTCCACAGTGTGTCGAGTACACACACTACACACCCACCTAGCACAGGTAGAACAGCAGCGTAGATGGTGAGGCACTGCTTAGGTTAGCAAAGACACACCTGAACCCTGTGGGTATGTATCCTACACAGCTCTCTAGATGCCCAAGCAGTGCCTCTCCTGTCTACACTGCTCCCCTGCTGCCTCCCCACTGCTGGAGTCTTTCCCTCCCACAGGGAAAGGCTCCAGCAGCAGGGAAAGTCCAGCAGAGGAGGCAGTGGGGAAAAGCTCTGGCATGGCAGTTCCCTGCTTCAGGAGCCTTTCCCAGCTGCAGTGAGCTGAGGTAAAGACTGACAGAGGGGAAAGGCTCCAGCAGCTCCCCACTGCCGAGCCTTTCTCTGACACGCGTAGCTACACACTGAAGTGTGGACGCAGCCTCCTCTTTCCTGTGGTGCGTAGCTATACATACCCGACACACTGGAACAAGAGGTGTGCAGTATAGACATAGCCTTAGAGTGGCAAATTCAGTCCTTACATTTGCATGAGAAAGATTCTGATTCCTGGCTATTTTAAAAAAACAACAGCCTGGAATTCAGTCATACCACTTTACAGCCAAATTTCATTTTCATAAACCAAAGCTATTTTGTAATCCATAAGTGGCCAAAAGCATTTTGGGGTTTTAGCCACAGAATTTCATTGATATTAATAGGAACTGGTTGGCTAAAATCCCATTTGGTTCTCAGTTGCGTGGTGACAACTCCTCATGGATTTCAATGGGAGTTACACCTAGTGACTAAAGTAAATTGAAAGAGGAAGGTGAGTTCTCAAATCACCGGCCAAGATGGGAGGGATGGGGGAGGAGCTGAGAGGGGAGCTCTGCTTACCCAAGCCAGGGAGAGGAGGGGGAGGACTCCTCCTACTCTTATTGGTTATGCTCCTGGAAGTGGGGGCAGAATTAGGCTCTCAAGTTTATCCCGATGGGCTGGATCTTGCATTTCTTGTCACCCAAGTCTTCTGTTGAACTCAGAGGCAGTTTGGCTCATAAGTAGGGCCCTACAAAATTCACGGTCCATTTAGGCCAATTTCACAATCATAGGATTTTTAAAATTGTAAATTTCATGTCAGCTATTTAAATCTGAAATTTCAGGTGTTGTAATTGTAGGGGTCCTGACCCAAAAAGAAGTTTGGGGTGGGGGGTCACAAGGTTATTGTAGGGGAGGTTGTGGTACTGCTACTCTTACTTCTGTGATGCTGCTGGCAGCGGCACTGCCTTCAGAGCTGGCCAGCTGAAGAGCGGTGGCTGTTGGCCAGGAGCCCAGGTCTAAAGGCAGAGCTGCCACTAGCATGCATTTTTCATGGCTGTGAATTTGGCAGGGCCCTGCTCATAAGCAATGCAGGACCAGACCCTAACGTGCAAATATCAATTTCAAAGGGTACAAGGCTGACAGGAAAAATTCCAATTAGTTTTGGTGAGAAATTTTGAAAAAAAATCCAAATCACTTCCCCCAAAGTTTTGGTTTTCAAAAACCAAACCCCAAAATGTATCTAGAAAAAAAAATAGAAAATTTGAATTTGTCTTTTGGCCAAAAAGTCTTTTTTCACTGAAAACAGGAAATTCTTTTTCCTAAAATGGGCAACTAGACTGTGGAACTCATTGCTACAGGAAGTCATTGAGGCCAGAAATGTAGTGACATTCAAAAAAGGGTGCAGATATTTGTATGGATGTCAAAAATGTCTAGAATTATAACTAATGATAACAGGAAAAATTGGAGGGGATATTGAATCTCCTGCTTCAGGGTTTAAACTAATCTCTTAACTATGAGGAGATCAGGATGAGATCTGATGTGGGGGAGCAAATTATTTCACATCTACCTACTGTAGGGTTTTTACAACTTCCTCTGAAGCATCTGGAATGGCCATTCTCAGGGACAGGATACTGGACTAAATGGACCTTGGATTTGATCCAGCCTAACAATTCCCATGTTCCTAAAATGTTTTGACAAAAGAATTTCAACCAGCTCTAATGGGGGTTAGGGGAAGGGACTCATCCAGTCTCCTCTTGAAACATTACATATCCTTCTGTTTTCTCCCTTTACATATGCAGGACTCACAATGCACGTACCCTCCTTCCATGAGGAGGGCTTCAGCAGTTCCCTCTGGAGCTCACCAATGCTTGTGCCTCCATTTGACCAGAAGGATTTGTTAGAAAATAACTCATGGTGTTCTGTCCCCTAGTGGTTAAGCAAGCACCAAGTGTGCATCACCACATTCCTGATTTAATAACTGATATTTAAATGTGACCAAAATAATTGTTTTAAGAATGGCTACAAACAACACAGCCCATGGAATCAACTTTTAGATCCAAGTTATAAATGTGGTAAAATGTGAGTTATAGTGAATGCTGACACAGCTTTAACTATAGGGTTGTGAGTGCACTAATCATAACCCTCTGTTACAACACATATACAGGGGGAGCAAAAGGTATCAACCTGTTGTCTCTCATATATTTCTACTGTCAGCTGTTTTGAGCAGCAATCGCCTTTTCATTATAAGTGTGTACAGTGCATAGAACAATGGCAATCAGTCCCTGACCAGGGCTTTAGGCACAACTGCAGTACATACAAATAAGTAAATAAAAAAGTTACTACTACTAATAGTAGCATTATAATAGTGATAAGCAGCATTATAATAGTGGCAAAAATTCACCTAATTCCAGGCAGTTCTAGTTATACTAGAAAGCAGTAGGTATGGAATTGTTGTTATTGCACTTTTTTGTTTCAATATGTTGTGTATTTATGTAGAGAATGGGACTAAAATTATTTGGGTAGCTATTGTTTACATAAAATGTAATAGTCTGAAAACTGGCTGGGACAAAACTTAGATTTTATATCTGTGTATATACATACATACACCCACACGCTGAATAGGAAGTACCATGACTGGATCAGAACCAGAAGCAATGAAAAGCAAGCTATGCACTAATTTATCAAGCCACAGTGCTTTCTGTTTGACTGACATTGTTCTGTGTTTCAGGAAGTCAATGGAGCAGTTGCACCAGTTTAGGATCTGGCTTTACATCCAGACACTTTAATCCATTCAGAGAGAGATTGCACCAACTCAATTAGGGCCCACTCCCGTGAAGACACTGTGTGCCAAGTACAGACGTCCATAGCAGTTGAGGGTGCTTGTTACTCACCATGTCAGAAGAGGTGCCCAGTAATTTGCAGCATTGGGCCCTTGGTGGGTGCTTTTGCAGGGTGCTCTACTCCAAACTCAGCTTCAGTGTGCAGACTGAAAAAGTGGTTTGAGAGCTACTCCAGAATAAATGGTGCTGAAAAACACTTTTCTTTTTTCTTTTTGGTAGTCGGTCTTTGGATTTTACAAAACTGGTTGTACAATTTAGTAGGTTGATGGAACTGGATCCTTCTCCTGATTCAATGAAATGACGCAAATTGTGGCTCCATTTTTCTTTGTGGTTACATCAATAATGCCTAGTTTTAGCATCTTAATCTGTGCAGTACAATCTTTATAAAGATCAAGGAGAGTTCATCCTAACGTTGGGGATTTGTCCTGCTTTGAGCAGGGGGTTGGACTAGATGACCTCCTGAGGTCCCTTCTAACCCTGGTATTCTATGATTCCCATCCTAAAACTATGAAAGCCTTAAGTAAATGATTGCCACTCATGTTTAGGGATGAGAAATGCAAAAGACTCACATACAGAAGTTACCAGTAACATTTCCCATTTGATTACCAAGATTATGATTAACAAATGTTGTCACTGTAGACAGAGAGCAAGATGACATGATGTCATATGAGATGACATGTCCGCAAACATACCTGTAATGGAAGCTTTGAGAAATAGTCTATCTTTTAATAGGAAGTGTAGCTCACATGAATGAAAATGCAATATTCCCTGCGGGTTTTGAATTAAATACAGACCTTAATAATTACTCTAATTACTTCTGTTGTGATTCTACCTTTGAGTCTACATGAAACAAACATATAACAATTAGTTACACTTTCATTTAATCAACCAATTTTAGGATAACTGGCTATTAGTATTCCTTTTTACAAACCTGCTCTTTAAGAACAGGCCAAAGATAAAATTGTTTGTTGTAATTTAGCACTAGTATGTAACAACTCATTTATTTTTGGCCCAGAGACTCAAGTCCTCTGTCTATGCATAGAAGAAATAACCCACAAGCAGCAGCAAAAAGGTGGCACATGCTGCTTGGTAATCTCAAACAGAATCTGGACAAACCGCCTCTGGGAATAAAAAAGATACATCATAGTTCAGCTTCTCTTTACTGAGCATGTCAATTCAGCCTTGATCCAGCAAGGCACTGAAGCACGGATGTAACCTTAAGCATCTGAGTAGCCCCTCTGCCTTAATGTGGACATCCGATCACTAGGAAATGGAATGAGGCCACCTGATCATTTTCACATATAGGCAATTACAGTGAATTTTAAATATTTCTATTAATAAATAAAATACTGAAAAACTGTAGCATGTGTCACTTCCCCTTCCTTCTCCATGCAAAGGTCCCAGTTCAGAGTAATAGAGGGCTCCTGTCTTTTCTGTTCATCTCATTTGGTAGGTAGAAAGATGCTAAAGACTATTGT